>NW_026252321.1:0-303107 GCF_025094135.1 Mucor mucedo | reverse complement strand
AACTTTTACCAACGTCAGTCGAAAATTTTACTGGCCTAATTACTACGAGGATATACGGTTATACGTTAAAACATGCCACATATGTCAAGCCCATTCTCTTAAAAATGCGCCAGTGGTACCTATGATGTCTATACCTGCACCACTAAACGGACCTATGACCGAAATAATGATGGATTTTTGTGTATTGCCTAACGTACAGTCTTTTGGAAGCTTTAGCTATGTACTTGTATTGATAGATATGTTCACCGGTTGGGTAGAATGTCACCCATGCGTAACAGCACAGGCAGATATAGCCGTCATTGGATTATACGAATGGATCTGCAGATTCGGTATCCCATCAACTGTGTATAGTGATGGAGGCACGCATTTTGTTAATGTCATAGTCGATAGAATGGTGTCTAAATATGGGATCAAGCTAGCGTTAGGTCCATCAAACCATTCTCAGAGACAAGGAAAGGTTGAAAGAGTAATCCAAACCCTTAAATTATTGTTAAAGAAGATCTGTGCACAATATCCCGGAAGTTGGGTTACTTGGTTATCAGCAGCTAGTTATGTCGTCAGGACCAGCGTATATGGAGGACACGGATTCACACCATTTTTCCTTTTGCATGGTCGGCAACCCAGAGGAATTGCGGATTGTCTAGAAATCAAGGACTTAGGTGAAGATGTTCTGTTGATGGAGACCGGAAGTAGAATGAACACAACTAAAATACAGGATCAAACCATGATTAATAATATCGAAGAAGGCGTAGATGAAGAAATCGATTATGAAATGTTAGAGTTGGAAGAAAGATTGGAAGAAATTATTAAATTGAATGATTCAGTGTTATCAGAAGCTGTAAAGCGACAAGTGGTTATCAAAGAAACTCAAGCTAGAAACTATGATGATGCTAAAAGAGTGTCCGTTCGATCATTTAGATTAGGTGACCAAGTAATGGTACTCAATCATACAGTAGGAGATATAAGCAAAGGGAAATTGGGTAGCAAGTGGATTGGACCGTACCGTATTGAAAGAAAATTACCTAATAACGTGTATGTGATTTCGGATGGGCATCTTATGGTTGCAAGCCCCGTCCATGCTAATGACATCAAACTGTTTCTACAAAGACCGAAAGATAACTGGTTATATCGAAAATGGGTTGTAGAAGGTGAACCACAAGAAGTAGCAGAAGCTGAATTAGGTGAAGACCGTACAGGAGGAGTTGAAGAAAACCCTGGTTCAAATTCCTTAATACTGAAGAAGAGGCGTCGTACCTAGCTCTCCTTAAGTAGGATCCTTGTGAAGAATTTGAGCTTAGCTAAAAGATCTTTTGTGTAACTCAATTGAGTTTATTAACGAATTACACAGCAATAATAAAACAATAGTTCTTTCCATTTTATAATTTTTGGTCGTTATTAGCCTTTTCAGAATAAAGCGCAGGATAAGCCAGTTTGACTCAAAAGGGATTAAACTTAGACATATATCAGAAACTTCGACTTCATTGTGACGTAATCCGTTAGAATACACTATAGAAAACGTATCTCTATTCAAGCTACAGCCTGAAACCAGTCTAAATATATCTCTAATCAACATCTTACGATCAGAGACTGTCAATTCCCGGCCAACATTACAATACTCAGTATGGGAGGGCTAAATTTAAAGATATGTTGGTTATTTACTATCACCATGTTATTACATCATGAACCAATAAGGCGCTTAATATTCTCCCCAGAACTATCTAGTTCTTCATATAAATATCCATAGTTTTTTCCCATAGACCATCATACATTTTTGGATTAATTTATTTTTTTCGTCCATAATAAAGTGGTATCCAAGTTCTAACAGTATCACTATTATTTTTTAATTTTGTTCTTTATGCAAAACAACCAGTACTTCTGTTTGTAAGCTATATCATAACAGATCACATTAATGCAGATCCACTTACCCGTCAGTTTATCCCCTTTTAGTTTGTCAAAAAATGGTGTAATCGATTTGAGTGACTGTACCAAAGAATCAAGTTTACACACCTTGGCCCTCACGTCAGGAATCGGCTCAAGGAAAAGTGCGTCTATGAATTACCTGATCTTGAACACGTGGTTAACATTGACAACGACTTTGACAGATTGGTTAAAAAGGTTGATATTTCAACAACACATGACATATATTGATGACCTATTGATGTGTCATTTTATAGGCACGCCAGGCGAACTTGATCAACATGTTCAATACAATCGATACTCAGTTGACCAGCAGCCGTCAGGAAAGAATGATCAAGAATGTATACAGACACATGTAAACGACAACTTCAAGAAATAGCGGTGGCTAGCATATTCACCCACTACTTTAAATAGTCTCCAGCAACATGCCTTCAGATGTCATATGCTCACCGATAGTTATCTGTCAAAGTGTTCTGAATTATCCACGATCATTAGATACTGTATTCCGATAGTCCAAAACCAGAAAGGTTGGCTTATCATCAAAACCCGTAATAATTGTGCAGTATAAAAAGGATGAATTATTTCATAACAGCAGATTTATTTTAATCTATTTTTCCTACAATAAAGATATACTTTTAACTCAATATATCTCAGGTGTATCGTTTTTTTCAAATACTACATGATGAATCCGAGTTTTTTCCTATCAAGATAAATCTAAATTGTAATTCCCAATGGCTTTCACTATGGCGGATTTGTTGTTTGTTGTAAAAAAATTTGTTGACAGAATCAACTAAGTTGTTGGTCATTTATATATATATATATATATATATAAGGATTGTTACAGGCCAACAACTATAGTAGATTATTCATCAAGTGTTGATTTCAGATTTGTTTATAAATTCTGGTGTCACGCTTTTTCACTCAGCGTGTAAGATTTATTCACGCCATTTTGTCTATGTTTATTTTTATTTTCATTTCCCATTTTCGAACCTAACAATTCTTTGAAAATGCGGTGGGAGCTAACCTTATAACTATTTTCAGCCATGGTGTACCGCACTATTCTAAGGTTACTAACAATGTCATCAAACCGACAAACAACATACTTATGCTGATCAGCCCGACGTAATGTTACCTTTGGCCTGAATCTGTCGTAACTTACCACCCCATGTGATTCAGCCACATCAATTAAGACAAAAAAGCCTTTCACGCCGTCGAATGTCGTCTCAAAAAAAGAAAGTGATGGAACTGACATAAAGTTGACTCGATGAATTGTTGTAGTGGCTATAAATGTTAAAAAAAACTGTCTGTCTGTACGGCTAAATAATGGCCATAAACAACCAATATTAGGTGGGATGCAGCAAACATAACATAGTTATTCCCTCTTCAGCGTTCCTTGATATGGTCTTTGAAAAAGAGGAGATATACACATTAGCATTAAACCGGGTCCGACGGCGCCATTGACTACACCATTACTTGTGTTGACAAGCTCGTGGGAACCGGAATATGTTCTGCGGTAGTACCGTTATAAAGCAGAGATAAGTTGTCTATCTGATACACTAGATAGAATTCGGATTTTAGGTCACAAAACCAAATAAAACTGGCCTAAGCCCAATATTTATTTTTACATTTTCTTCCTTGCTTTCTTCTTGAACTCACTTAAAAAAACACTATGGACCGATCGTAACCTTCTTTCTCAATGTAATATGTATGTCTATTAACGATGCTGACTATGTTTTAGCTTCAAGAGGACCTTCTATTAATAACCCAAACGTGTTTTTTAACGCTCTTTGCTTATATGTAAGGTACTTAACTTCCATTTTGAAGCATGCTGTTTTACGTTTTTTTTTTTCTACATAACTAACAACGCTTCTCATTCAGGTAGTCTAGGAGTAGCTTCTGCTCTTTATGTAGGCTGAAAATCTTACTGCCACTTATGGAGGCTGCTACTACATTCCTTTATTTTTTTCTTTTTTCTTTAAAAAAAGGGAGTGCTACTTTAGATAAAGCTGCAAGTTTTCTTTATATACTTCCTAAATCAAAAGACTGATGTGGACCACCTCAATTATTTTTCTAAATTAGAACACTCTTTATTTAAAGACGTTATGGTATATCTTTTGAACTTACATATCGTTTTATGCTTTTTTTAAGACCAACGGTACGTCTGCTTTATGATGGATGGTCAAAGTAAGGTTGAGATTACTCTAAATCGCTTCTTTGTGTTTCTAATTTTGTTTTTAGAGGGTCAAATACATTCATATGAAGCACTCTTTCTTGGTTTTATGTTTCGTTCGATGTCGGGTGCGAAAGACTTTAAACTTTATTAAACGTATATACGTCGTTCATTTTTATATAGAGATTATTAGTGCCCTATTTACGGTTATGCTGTCTATAAGAACGAGTATTGAAAAAGACTCTTTGCCTTATTATCATTAAAGATTTATCTGCTTCTCAATAGCCATTGTATATACGATTATAAAATCTGTTTAATAGTTAACCATGTGTTTTATATATTATGATGAATGAATAATAATGAAATCAGCAACCACTGGTTGTTTTATACCGTTTTACGAATGTAAATTTTAGTAGGATAATCATTAAAAATAAAAGCGCCAATAGCTCGTAATAGTTGTCATTATCGAGCATCATAACTATTAATTTTTGGGGAGAACCAGATTGCTAAATAATCAAAATGAAGAAACTGATGTTTTTGTGACAGATTTTATTCTTTCGATTTTATAATTCATCAAACTATTAGAAAGGGAAGCTCGCTACAGCAACCCAGAATTGTTGAAGTCATAAAATGGTTTTGCTTTATAATTACTTTAGACCATTAGTCGATGGGGTTATAGAATCAGTAATTCACTGTCGAAAAGTGACAATGAATCTTTGGTTATAGCAGCCTAAAATGTCGCTGCAGTGGGTGGTATTGAAATAATCTTTTTTTCTAATAATGCCCTCAATTATCATGTTACCTGTATGTGCATTCTTATAAAAGTTGAATCTAAGAGCGTGTAAATCTCATACAACAAACGTGACAAATCTGCATTGTATGCACCAACTTAACAAGGAACAAGTAAATTAGATAGATAATGACGTTCGTAACAAAGTCTGTTTATGAAATTATGACAGATATGTTGTAAAACCTCTCATAATTTTTCTAACGATATGTAAAGCGACTTCCCAAATTACTGGTTTTCTCGTCTTTGTCTAACGGGAATACGTTTCGAAATAACAGTATTGAAGATTGGTAATGTCGTATGCAATTCAAAGTCATGTTTATATTTATATAAATATTTGCAATAACTTTGATAATCGTATATTAGGGATAACAGTATTAAATAGGGATTATATATCTTGAAAACTATGTTGGTTTAAATAAGGATGTCCACTTTGTGAAACGCCGAAAAGAAAAGTTTGCGTTTTAAACAGAATTTCCATCTACTTCATGAGTAAATATTTCGCAATCAACTTCGTAATCTGCTATATACGTTCACACTTTGCAAACATCTCCAATTTTCTTACCGGCATCAATATAAATCACAAACGAAGTAAAATATTCTCTGTTGCAACTACATTAATGGTATGCCTACTCATAGTAATGTTTTGAGTGACAAAATGTAACGATTTATACTTTATATGGAAGGAGTCTACCAGTCGAAATTAAAAAAAAAGCTGTGTAAACGTAAGTAGTGAATACAAAAAAAAAGTCTATATACATTTAAGCCATACAATTAGTAATTAAATGCTCAAACGTCCATATGTACAAGTTGAAATTTACCATAGCTATAAAATATACTAAACTGCAAACACACTTAACATGTTCTTAAGCCTCAATACACACTCAAGGGCAATAATCTAAGACACTTCAAATTGCATTATTTTGACAGCCTTTTCAATTATTATTTGTATCGATTAATAGAGTGCAATAAATTGCTGCCTGTGATTTTAGCCAATTTTATTATATCTCATATGACAATTTCTCTACGTTATAACTTAATCATTTTCCTCTCCCTCCTACACGGCAACTTACGACAATGTTAGACAGCTGGTGAACCTTCGCCTTATAACTGGTTATATGTTTTATCAGATACCGTACGTGTTTCCCGCTCTAGCAATTTGCGCACAATGTTGCAACTGTGATGGTTTAAGTACAGAGTAAAGTGAAGCATGCGTTTGTCGCTCGAGCCATTTGGAAATACTTCAACATCTTGTTGATATCAGTGAACTATCTGTATTAGCAATAATCAGCGATTATTGTTATTCGAGCAAGGAGTTTTGTGATTTGGTATTTGGTATTTGGTATTTGGTATTTGGTATTTGGCAAATCGGACGGCAATACATGTTACATGCGTCCCTACCAGTCATAAGTAAATGTAACTTAATTATTAATACGGTGCGAATTCCATTACGAAACACAATTACATAAATATATTTATTCGTCAAGTGAGAAGACGAAATGATGTTTGATGCGTGTAATGACCCAACTATTCAAGACATCTATAAAACAGTAATGAGTATTATCTCTTTTGACAAAAACACGACTAAGTATCTGATCAGGCACACAAAATAATTTTATGAACTAACATTTTGAACCAACAAGAGAGCACAATCAGCTAAATTAATCAATTGGGCTTTATGTTACAAAAAAAAAAAGAGCAGCGAGAAATGTTCATCAAATAAAGCAATTATATTAGCCATGGTAAGGTATTCTTTGAGGTATATTGCAGCTACAATAAGCAGGTTTACACAACGACGTTTTGTAATAATTTGACATACCCAAGGATTTATTGGACAATTAGTAAACGTACAAGTTTTGGATTACCTGAAGGGACTACAGACACCATCAAAATAAAAATAAAATAAAAATGAAACGCTCCCGGGTGGGCTTGAACCACCAACCTCCTGATTAACAGTCAGACGCGCTAGCCAATTGCCCCACGGAAGCTGTTGTGACATTTTTTTATTTACAATTGTGATATGCATTTAATATATATAAATAATCACGTGATTTTCACGTGACATCACGTGACCTTTTAGGGGCGGTATAGGAAGTTCTAAAAAACGTCGCCGTTTTTTTTTGTTTTTTGTTTTTTTTTGAAGTACCTCAACCACAATACGGCATTTTCATAACTATCTTTGTAATTAAGCAAAGTAAATAATTCTGTCTAAACAAACATGGTTGACCCAAAAAAAATACTAACGGCACAATAAAAGAAGTCTTTTGTACAGGTATATCATGTTTTGCTTACTCTTTTTTGGAGCCATATGTCACGAATTAATCAGCTTCATGTAACGAAAAATGATGCAGTTTAGCAGTGTGATACAAGATGTTCACAGATTGTGCTCTCTTCAGATTAAGCGGTCAATTAAATATAAAAAAGAAGATCTGGAAAAGTAAGACAGAATAAAAGTTGGCGCTTGTATTATTATGCACATCACATGAGTTGGTGGTTTTCGATCAAAAGTGGCGGATTGGGTGAGGTAATTTTAAACCAAGTCAAATGTTTGCAACAGACAAGTATTTTTTAGTGGAAAATGTCAAAAATAGCGCTTCTTGTTTCGCGCCTTTTTTTTTTAAAAAAAAAAACCATCGAATCAGCTTCATATGTTTGTTGTAGAATATAATGTAAGGGCACATGATAGATAACAGGCGCAGGTTTTTCTATCACATTAAAAGATAACTTTTAATTCAATATTAAAACATCAAAAATAGAAATAATGTAAATTTATAGAAAAGGCAAACAATAGCTTTTTTTATACCACATGATTTTTTTGTGGTTTGTGTTCAACATAATGTGTTACAACAATACTACAGGCTAGTGGTTACTATTACACAGCGAAATGAGGGGAAAACTCCTTTAGGAAGTGTCTCTAACTCGAAGCGTCTTTAGAATCAACAATTTTTTTGCTCTTTTGCAAATATTGCTGTTTACGAACCTGGCCTTCATTACACTATTTATTCGTGCGACCCGAATGGTAGGTCATCCCATTAAACTTTCTTGCTTGCCATAAGTCAGGGTTCATGATTCTTTTAAAAGAGCTCTAAGCTATGATTAGTTAAGATATATTTATTTTAAGTACAACAACTTCAGACATGTCAGTATTTTTTTTTTTTTTTTTTTTTTTTTTTTTTGCTGAGGGTTTCAACTTTAAATTGTAGTGGTACAAGTTTGGAGTCGTGAAAAATTAAAGTGTGTCAATACATTAACTACTACAACATTATTATTTCTGTTGAATACCACTAGGCAGCTTTTGCTGTATCACACTGAGGTAGGCACGAGTTTGGAACTTGCAGGATTTCTCAAGACCTAATGCGTTAGACACAATATAAGCCGGATGTCCCCGTATTACATGTCACTATTAATGCTTGATAATTCAAATTAAATATATAAAAAAAAAAAAAAACGAATGCTAATATTATTTTGTAGGAAACCCTTCAAAAAAAAAATCTATGACAAACTGTACCTTTTCTTTGTATTACTTCATTCCACAATTGTATTGTGTACACCTTTTAGAAGGTCCCAACACTTACAGTCAAAACTGTAAATAAACTAATTGATAAGAAAAAGTAATACTTATAAATATCAAAGAAGATGAGCTGTTTCCTCTTTCGGGCGAAAGGCATTGTTATAATCGCAGTGTCGGTTGCAAAGGTACCTGATCCTTGGTCAGTGACCGACATTGACCATTTGAAGAGGGGATAAAAAAATTGCTGTAACCTTGGTTCTTCACGATTCGAATTTGCGAGCTGAATGGATGATGTATGTATGAAGGCATTACACTTTATTATTGTATAATCAAACCATAGTTTATGTCAGCTTTTGAAGAAATAAAGTTTAAGTTCCCTTAAAAACTACGTTATTTTTGACGAATTACTTACTTTTAATGATAATAGGTAACATGCGTACCATAATCGGGTTACAGGTCTAAATGAATACAATCCAGAAACGCGAACCGAGGATTACCTCCCCACATGAGTACGATCATAATGATGAACCCCTTGACAGAGTCGAAAGTTCCCCACAAAAAAAAAAAAAAAGGTAATACGCCGACTTACCTTTATCTTCTATTAACTCATCGCAATTCGCAGCATGTAATAAGTATCAACTCGCTTTTCTATAATTAGTGCTGCCTTCGAACAATTTAGTGATGCATGTTATTTTTGGTTACTGATGACGACTTTTTAGCATTTATGTGGCAAGTTACATGAGAAAGGAAAGTCAACCATATGAAAATTTCTACGCTTTTAATTTAAAAAAGCGCCTGTTGGTGCTGCAACTTCTATAAATGAACAAAGTTTCTGCATTAAGAATATATTAAAAATGTTATAGCATCATCTGATTACTTCTTTACGCCATTTTTCTCAGGAAATTATCGACTGATAACGCCGCAAAAAAAAAAAAAAAAAAAAAAAAGAAAAAGTTGTAAACCAGATATTAATTTGAAACAACGGTCGGTAAATTGAGATCAATGCAGGGTGGGAAGAACCAGAGGTTGGTAATTGCCTTTTATGTGGCATGGATCGGTAGCACATTAATATCGCCATTTTAATTAGATAGAAAATCAATTGATTCCCTATTAGGCCATCAAACAATTGACAAATAAAAATCAGGTATGATTCGCAATATGTGATTTGAAAGATCAAAATATTACAGAGAAACATAAACAATACTTTTTTCAATTATAGTTTATGGTACAGTTCTCTAGCATATGTGGCATGTACAACATTTCAAAGTTTAATACATCTGAATTCAAGAATGGATAAATCATTTATAAAAGGATAAATATATTATTCAAAGAATTTTAGGATTTCTGTGTCAAAAAAAAAAAAAAAAAAAAAAAAAAAAACTTTTTTTTAAAAGTCCTTTTTAAGAGGATTCATTGGGTATTGAGTCATAAGAAATAAATAAACAAGAGTGGTTGAGAAATAAGATTGCTTCTCAGCTTTGATTGTCATCCGATTTTATATAGGTGTGGTAGTAACCATAGTTTTTTTTGACCACGAAAAAATAATATATGTTTTTTTTTGAGTTTCCCGAAAAGCCAGGTGCTATTCCTAATCGGGGAATACCCAGAAAACCTTTACTAACTATTGGTGACACCAGGACCAATAGCAAAATCCCTTTGCACCAGCACAGTATACTAGAAATACTTTTGTAATAAAAAATGCTGCATTTTTAAAAAAATATTGTGTGCTTGTGACATGGATCTACGAAGGTAAGCTAATCGAAACACCAGATAAGGTTATATATCAAATTTTAATTGGCTGTGATTTAAAATACAGCGTATCTCACGACTCTAAGGAAAAAAACAGATATTGATCCTAGCGTGAGAAGGAACGGAGTTACTGTGAGAAAAACGAGTGCCATGTGTCTAGTTGAGAAATACTTCCAAATTTGGACAAAGGTACAAAATATAAATCCAAAATTTACTCTCTTTTGTATATATTATACAACTATAATTTATATCTTATCAGTATCGGTGATTTTTTGGAGTAAAAGTACACATTATTCGCAATTGCGAAAGAATAAAAATTACGATAATCTATTTTTTTTTTCTTTTTTTGCCTTAACAGTGATTAGAACCCAGTGAAAAGTGTCATATGGCAAAACTAATTTGGAAAAATGATTGGTCTGACAATTTGCCCAAAGTCATTCGTTCATCTGAGTTACTTATCGTGTAACTACCCGGAGTGCTAATCCTAATTTTTGTATATAACAAGGGCAATTTTTCCAGATCAAAATATATTTTTTTTCTTTTTTTATACATTTTTCTTTATAATAATCATGTCAGAGAAACTGGAACAAGATAAAGTTTCTCATCACACATACGACGATGCCGAGTATCAAGACGATGTAGTTCACGGACCTGAGCCTACAGAACAAGATCGTTTGGAACTTAGAGAAGTCCCTGATAAGATTCCCGCCACTGCATACCTTGTCATCATCATTGAGTTCTGTGAACGTTTCACCTACTACGGTCTTAGTGGTCCTTTCCAAAATTATATCCAACATCCTGCTCCTCCTAGTTGTATGTTTATTTTCGCTATCTTCCTTTTATAGTATTTTTATTAACAGTTATATTTTAGATCCTGCTGAACAAGCTGGTGCTATGGGTAAAGGTCAACAAACTGCTACTGCTTTAACTACCTTTTTCCAATTTTGGTGTTATGTCACTCCTATCATTGGTGCCATCATTGCTGATCAATACCTCGGCAAATATCGTTCAATTCTTCTCTTCGCTATGATCTATCTCTGTGGTTTAATCATTTTAACTGCTACTGCTTCTCCTATGGGTATTGAAAGTGGTGCTGCTTTCCCCGGTTTCATTGTCTCTATTATTATTATTGGTCTCGGTACTGGTGGTATTAAATCTAACGTCTCTCCTCTTGTTGCCGAACAATATACCAGTAAGACTGCCTATGTCACCACTACTGCCAAGGGTGAACGTGTTATTGTCTCCCCTCAAGCTACTTACCAAAAGATTTTCACTTACTTCTACTGGGGTATTAACATTGGTTCTCTTTCTGCTATTGCCACTACTGAATTAGAAAAGAACGTTGGTTTCTGGCCCGCTTATCTTTTACCCACTTTAATGTTTATTCCCGGTATTTGTGTCCTCATCTTCGGTCGTAAGCGTTATGTTCAAAGTCCTCCTCGTGGCTCCGTCTTTGTTGAAGCTGGTAGACTCTTCTATTATTCTACTAAGGTTAAGGGTGGTTTGGAAGCTTGTAAGCCTTCTAACCTTGCTATTGATCACCCCGAACTCGCTCAAAAAGCTACTTGGGATGATGTCTTTGTTGATGAATTAAGACGTGCTCTTAAGGCTTGTATCGTTTTCTGTTGGTATCCTATCTACTGGCTCAGTTACTCTCAAATGTCCAACAATCTTATTTCTCAAGCTGGTACCATGTGGACTGGTAACGTTCCCAACGATATTATGCAAAACATTGATCCTCTTGTCTTGATTATCACTATTCCTATCATGGATCGTTATGTCTACCCTCTTCTCCGTAAGTGGGGTATTCCTATGCGTCCCATTTTCCGTATCTCTCTCGGTTTCTTCTTTGGTGCTGTTGCCATGGCTTACACCGCCGGTATCCAATCCAAGATCTATGCTGCTGCCCCCGATCTTATTTCCGCCGGTTACCAAATTCCTTCTTACGTCTTCACTGCTTTTGCCGAAATTTTCGCTTCCATCACTGGTCTTGAATATGCTTACAAGAAGGCCCCTGAATCCATGAAGTCCATTGTTATGGCTATTTTCTTGTTCACCAACTGTCTTGCTTCTTGTCTCGGTTTCGCTTTAGTTTCTGTTACTGTCGATCCCAAGTTGACCTGGATGTACACTGGTATCTCTGTCACCTGTTTCATCTGTAGTATCTTGGTTTATATTTGCCATCACAAGAATGATGATAACGATATTGCCGATGATGCCATTGGTCGTACACACAAGACTGAGAAGTACGATCCTAAAGCCGTTGACCAGGAACTCGAAAAGGGTGCCTTGTAAAAACAACACAAAAAAATATTTAATAACCTATCTATTAGTTTTCAACAGCAGGGCTGTTTATAAATTACACTTTTTAATAAATTCTTAATCTTAATATATCCTTTTCTTAACAATAACCCATCTGTCTCTTCAATTTTTTCATATATAATATATATTCGTGAGAATAACATGTCTTATCTCTATGGCTCTGTTAAAAGTTAACCCGTCAAGATAAAAATAAATGTGTACAACCTGCTACTACGAATCAGGGTCAGGCTGTGTCACAAAAATCAACTTTGTTTTAATTTTCAGCTGCTGATTATGTAATTTCGTCATACCACACAAACATACATAGTTACTAAGGGCGTTGTTTTTTTACCCCCGTTGATAAACTTTATTCCATTGTTATGCAAAAATAAATGAGAGAAAAAAAAAAAAAAAAAAAGGGTATATGTACATGCATATTTTTGTTTTTTTACAGTTCTTTCAAATGATCCAATTTTCGAACAATTAATTCGTATGTAAGAATAGTAATGGCTGATGAAGGTACGGTGCGTAATAAGTTGGTTGAAATGCCTTTATAGAACCCTCGAATACTTTCTTCATATAAAATCACCTTAATAGCATGACATATACCTTTGTATTTATATGGTTTGACCAGTTGGTTTTGTAATCTTGTACGGATTACCTACAAGGATTATTAATATAAGATAGTAAAAAAGGGGTAGCAAGGATGATCAACATACCTCGTGTGGATAGGTTGCTGTACTCGCTACCATTTTGGATACAGCAGAAGCCAGCAATATGTTTGCAGTATCTGATTGTACGTTTGCTTCTGACAAGGAAGACCTTAACTTTTCATATAAAGGGAATTGGATCGCCACATGACTAACACCGATTAACGATGGTCCTAATCCTTTATAAAAGCCTCGAATACCTTCATTTCTAGCAATAGTGGAAAATGCATCGAATATATTGTTGTATCTGTTTGGCGATCGCTTACTTTGTGACTAAAATTATGCATATATTAGTTCATGTTGCTTATCATTTTTACATGTTTACTTATCCTACCATAAATCTAGTCTTAATCACCCAAACAGGATTCGTTAATGAGGTGGATGCCATACCGGCCGTCATTGCGGACGCTATATGTAACATCCAGTCGTTGCCTGGATGACCTTTTTTTTTTTTTTTTCAGAAATAGAGATTAATTATACAGTAAAACATCAAGATTTTCTAGAATTACTCTTTTTTGCTATTTACCAAGATCTTTTGCCCAAGCTATTTTACAATAATCGTAAACTGTGAAATAGATCGCCCAAGTAGGTAAATAGCCAACTACGGTGGGACCTAATCCTCTATATAATCCTCGAAACCCTTCTTCCAGTCTAATTCTTTTAAGCGTACCTGCACATATTTATTTGTGAGTATTACAGTGTAGGTGTGTGATGTTATGCATATATTACCAACGGTGCCTTTATATTCTACAACACCAACCTCTTGTCTGCCCTGATTCTGTAATCTAGTCTTCACTACATCGAGCGGACAAGTAACAACGGACGATATAATACCAGCGCCTGCACCAGCAATGGAGTGTTTAAGATTCTCATGAGTTTGTCTATCTTATAGAGTTAACAAAAAGCAATACCTTTCGGGTTTCCACCACTTACGCAAAGTCTTTCCACCAATTGGCAGCGTAACTCATTGAAGAAAAAAAGAGAAGAAAAGTGTGTTTTGCGGAGAGAAAAAAAAAAAAAAAGAAGAAAAAAGATGGGTGTTTCATTGATAATCTTTTTTAAGTCTGTATGTGATACGTGACCTTTTTTTTTTTCTATAGCGCAAACACTTACAGTACAATCAGATTGTCTCAATAATATTGCAAATTGCGTCAACAGCTTGCAATATTCCCAAGAATTTCCATACGATTGTTATCCTATTAAAGCTTGCGACGACGGAACTAAATAATGAAATCCTTGACTACAATAACCAGTCTGCTAAAAGTAATATTGGGAACCCGCATAATAAAACCCGCTATTCCAAATAGGTCTCAGTGGAAGATTCAGTAAAAAGTATTCTTTGGGTTGTATGCGCTCACCTCTCATGATATGCAATAGCTCCTATAATAATGGAGTACTTAGTCTTGTATTCGGCACTTAGTTTGATTGTGACCATTGTCACTTTTATTCGATACATTGAGCCATTCATGACCTGGGACGATTGATAAGATAAGAACAACAACCCTGAGGAACCCGTAATTATACACTAGCCGACAAAATAATGGTTCGATCACTTTATTCTTTAAATCATGAAAACTTCAATTAATCTTTAGAATTTATGATTGGAGTATGCATAAAGCTAGACATTTTCGGCTTGAACTTACCTATATTTATAAACATTTAATACCCAAACATGACGGGCTTAATGATGTATTCTACAGAACTAAACTTGATGTACATACTGTCCATGTGACAGTGTAATGGCTATAGTCTTTACTGGTTTATCTTGACTTGAGGAAGGGGGGTCTTATTGTTTTAAAGGGAAGTAGGGGTAGCGGTAATGACCAATACAAAGAATGATCAAATAAGCTTAGTCTGATACTTGTGCTTAGGATGTCACCTATCAAAATGTAGTTCTTTAAAATTTCTAAAACTAATTTTTCTAGCTTGCTACGAGCTAATACACAGCATATGCTCTAAACAAATGCAGAGCTGTCATCATGCTGTTGTGAGCGAAAATTATTTTTGACCACCGACATTTAGAGTAATAGATTGCGTGACCGTGCCATTGTTCTTTTTCCTTAATCAACAATGTCAGACAGTTCAACCCAGGATTTAGACGGTCTCGACTTTTCCGAAAGAACTACAAAAGACAGGTTTAACGAGAGGCTACTAGAAGCACAAGAAAATAATGCAGACAATGAGATCATTGGCCGTATAGTGAGTTAGGACCTTTGTTCAAATGTTTAAAAAAACTCATTTCCCCCTTTTAGGACTTTAATGATTTTTATACATCGGACGGTTCAGAACAACTACAGAAAAAGTTCGAAACATTGCAAGCCCAAGTTGCTCGAATGGAGGCTCAAGTGAATGACATGGAAAATAAACTAATAATTAGAAAAGAAAGAAGAAAATTAGAGGCGTCTTTAACAAATATGTCACCAGAAGAAAGAGCAGACCATGTTATTCGTCAAGCAGAGATACAAGAAGATACGCCCGATCTAGACATTATATTGTAATGACAATTCATCAACTTTGAGAAACACGTACTAATGAAATTTGTAGTGAATACATGTTGCTTTTAGGAAGTACCTCACCGAATGACACCAACGACTTGTCGACAACCGATTTCATTAAACCACATGCTGATATTCGCAAAGCTGCATTCGAAAGTGAGTTGGTCCTGAAGCAAAAACAATTCTCGAACTTGCAATTCACCAAAGCAGACAATATACTCGAAAGCAATCCAGACGACGAAGGTAAAAGGCGAATATAAGGGTGAACAACAATTATATTTACCCACTTTTTAGGTGAAACACGACATTGTGCGCTTCATGGTACTTCATTTGGTAACAGTTTCAGCATCACGTTTGACGTAAATGAACCTTCTATGGTCATGTCAAACGTAGCAATTAATGTGGGGTTTGAAATGCAATTGGAAATAGGCATTGTATTGGAAAAGTTAGTATGCGGATCAAAGATTTTTAAACGATTTAGTAACATTTTTTGTAAGGACAAGAGAGGAGTGCGACATCCTATCGTTCTTTAAGGTTCTAGGACATTATGGATTATTAAAAAAGGATCGTGAAGTAGTGTTTGAGAAACTTGTGAAAAGATTCAGTGATACGGATGTCCATGTTGAAGTGTTGTCTCCATCAAGGCTTAAATTCGAAGGATCAGTGTAAATAATTCGTAGCTCTCTAATTACTATTCTTCACTAACATACATATACATATATAGGAAGACATACTTAATATTAGAATGCAGAACAATTGTTGTGAATACTGATAGACATCGACTAGATGCAAATGCAGCAAGCCATATTCAACCAGACATATCTCTAGACGCATTCAATGTACCTACAGGTAATGTTATCCTAAATGTATAAATCTTTCAACTTTGAACTAAACATTTTTCTACAGACGATGATGAATCACTTCAGTTAATGAGTAAACTTAACGCCGTGTTTTTGGACATGGTTAAGAGACAAGGGCTATATACTGCAGCAGAAACTATCGTCAGTAAAGTTTTATTGCCATAATTCGCTGGCGAGTTATTTAAAATCTCTTCTCATATTATAATCACCTCATAATATTACAATGCAAAAAATGATGAAGACCAAAAAGTAGACATTTAAGTTCGTTTTTTTTTCAGATGAATTAAAAAAGAGATGTTCAGATATCTACTTGTAGCAGGTAAATATTTTTTATTAAGGTTGAAAATCCTTTTGGATGCCTCTAAAATATCACCACTATCCGAACAGTCAGAAGAAGTTTTGAATTTACCTATAAGATAAATGGTGCACCTTCAACACTTGAACAGCACCTTTACTTCTTGTTGGTTCTTGGTACTTTGTATTTAAAGCCGACCAACTTTTAAGTATTACAGTTGAATTATGACAGGAATTTATTGATCATTCTGTTCAATAAGAAGAGTTTAATCAAACATTTCAGCCTTTCAAAAACCCACAGTTATATCTTTTGTATGGATCACTTTGATAAAGTTGCCTTTTCATTTTTTCTTCATGCTTCAGAATGTCTCTTTACCATCAAGTCTTTTATAATACGAAAAAAAAAAAATTATATCGTCATCCAAAGTTTGCAGCATAGAATGATCATGGTACGCAGCGGAAAGCAAACAAGTGTCTTTGTCTTCCCAGATTCAATCACTTTGGTGAGCGACAATGCATCCAAGTGATTTTCAGGTCTAGCCGCAGCGTTGTAATAAATTGAGCTCTTTTGAAGGGTGTAGCCTTTAGGGTAAATTGAAAAAAAAAAGTATTCGATTGGTTTCTTGAATGATCATCCAGAATACTAACTTTATGTATCTGTTTTTTTTTGATATAAAAGATATCATTCGTCAATTTTACGAACTCGGTAGTAATACCTACTACTGTAGATGACGTTCTTTTCTTCAGGAACCGTTCAACCTTAAGGTAGTCCTTTTGTGCGCTCTTTGATACTTGCCTGTAGAAAGCTTTTCCTTTTCTGATATTTTTTTTACGGAGTAACTTACTGGAACAAGCAGGAAACGAGTTTTTTTAATTTTAATTTCTACTTACATCATAAAATTGTCAACTACTGTTTGTGATATTTATTTTGATTTTAAGTTAGTTTTGCCTGATTATCTGAAGGAACATACTATTTGTCTGAAAATATCAGGTCTCCTCATCTGCCCTGAAACAATTTTTATCAATCTGAATTATGAGCGCGAGTACCGAGAGAAAAGCTATTACTATATGTTAAAACAAAACCTCAATTGGGTTGCAACTGTACACATATGTGACGGAAATATCTTTTTATAGCATTTCATACTTGTTCCACATTGTTTCCCGATGTATGCCATTTCTTTTGATCATGATACACAGTACATATTTACACCTGATCATTTCACCTGTTTTGTTGAAATAGCCGTTTCTTATATCTACAAAATTTGGCGTAATTGATAATATATTACAATAAGGAAAGGTCGGATGTGAATTATCGATCACATTGAGAAAGATGACAACCTATCATCAGACACATACTAAATTCTTCAGCTTTATCATAATGTGAGATAAAACTAAAGAAAATAATATGGGGATGACAAGAAAAGCATTGTTCCATCTGCCTATTCATTCAGCTCAGATGATTTCAATAAAAACAGACAATGAGTTACAGTTGAATGCAGTCTAGTGCCGTTTAAAATATTGCAACATTTTAAAGTCCACTTGTACGTCTTTTTAAGTGTAACATAGGATGGTGCGATTTTCATCCAATAAAAAGATATAGCGATTTCGCCATCATTCTGTTAATTCAGTGGACAAAGAAAAGAAGCTATTGTATGAAAAGGGGAAATAAAGAATATATCTTCTTTTTCCCTCTTTATTTTCTTTTTACTTTTCTTATTCGACTCTCTTTACTTCATTTTTTTTTTAATTTTACGCTTTTTATTATTATTTACTTGTTATCTTCCTGAATACGGTTTCCTCCGACGGAATAAAACGAACAGATACCACTACTTCTTGCTCTACCGGTCTTTTCCTCAAATGTTTTGCACATTTTGTATGGAGGCGTATATAAGTGAAGAGACACAGCACCAGTATGTTGACTTGGATTGGATATACGATGCAAACCAATGTTATCTAGTGCATATGGTTAAAATAATAGTAATTAACCCTGGGAATTTCTATTGGATCCTTACCATGTACGTAGGTGACCTGATTAGGGTGATACACAGTGTTATTTGATACAGCCAATGGTTTGCCTTGATGTGTCGTTGACGATGAAGAAGCCGAAGCGTCGGTGATATCGCCGACTGTTTCAACAGAGTCGGTATCTGCAGATGATGGCCAATGATATTGCGTTTCTTGCAATTCCCCATCTAATATTTTCATGACACAATGTGACCCAGAATGATCATGGATTGGACTAAACAACAAAAAAGTCATGTTAGGGGGGTGTATGTTTGAAAAGGGTGGGAAAAAATCAAATATAGCTTACCTTTGTTGACCTTTGCTCCAGGCTAAAATCATTAAATTAAACTATTGGAATGTTTAATCAGAAAGCACCACTACAAGGAAATATCGTTTTGCTTTTACCTTTCCATTTCCATCATCAACAAGATTACGAGTATATGCCCTTGAATGATCGAACAACGTGTATTTATTCCAGTCAACAGAATTAGAGCTATAACGTTCCATCAACTCAATAATTTTTTGAGCATCAATATGTTCAGCATCCAAACCGTCATCACCCAATACGCCATGAATGGATTTGATGAGGTCATTAAGCTTAAAGTCATCCATAGGAGAGGACTGGATAGGCTGATAGGATTCAAGTGAAAGAGGTTCTTGAGGAGGAGACATGATTGTAGATTATAAAGAAGAAAAGATAAAAATGCTTGAACTGCATATAAGGGAGTTTTTATATCCGCGATAGAGAGATTATGGCTATCACTGGAATATATCAACCGTCGGACAACAATGTGACATATATTTACAGATGGACTAATAGAGTGCAACAGCGAGAGAGTGAGTATAAGGGGTGGGGGGGGGACCGACTCTCTATTGGTTTCTTGTTTTAGGAAACTTATGCTGCTTTTAAAAGCAAATGTCCCCCGAATTTGGTTACAGCTCAACCTTCTTTTTTCCCACAATATTTCTGCAGGTAAGTGTCAGGGGAATGATTATAAACAAAAAAGATATTGTGTAATTGTACTTTTTTTCTAAATAAATAATAATCGATCACTATGCTAAAATGAGGAAATGGAAATGCAGTGGAGTGTCAAAATTTATTTCATGTTTCAATTCAATGGAACAGTCATTTGATGGATGACGCTAAATAATTTACCGCATTTAAGTATGCTAGTCTGGTCTGTCACTTGCATGATTATATCCAATGTAAGTGACTGTAACCATGATACAATGTCTGAGTCGAGATGAACAACCAAGAATTGTTTTGTTATGGATTTGATTTCATCAAATCTTTGCTCTATCCTCTTTTTGTAAGTCATATACGGGACACCTTGACGATTGATGCAATGCTATATTGCAGGATATTATTATTTTTAATAAAAGGAGAATACTGATAAAGTGACTTACATAGAGCAGGGCTAGTTGATATGTAATATATTTATGATTTGATAGATTAATATCGTGATAAAGCCTGCACGCGGTAACGTAAAGTTCATCTAAGTGATTCAATTGATATTGCTCGTCGGGGATTGACAATAACTGAGGTTGATTAAACAATAATTTCATGGATTTTGGATATAGCGATTTCTCATTTTTGATAGTCTCGAGCAACGCTGATTGGTGTTGGCAAGCAATGTCCATTTGAATAATTAATGCATTTTGATAAAGTTCCTGAAATATTCTTAATATTATTATATGCCTATTCATTTCCAGCAAAATGGGGCTACCTTTAAAACTGGTTCGGTCGTTTTTAAACCACCCTTCATTTTCCATAGTTCTAACCGGTTGATTTTTTCCAGAATAAGCTCAAGTTGACAAAGTTGCTTAAGTAACTGTAATTCCTGACTTTTCTTCATTTCCTTTCGTGGTAACATGGGCTCATTAATTCGGATCAATACTGGAATCCTTTAGTTTCTTTCCTACTCGTCAGAGATTTACATGTGCTTACCTAGATTGATCTTGCTTGAATGAATAGTTTTTAAGGGCGGTGTTCGTGACAATGGACTCATGTTATAAAGTATATGTTTTCAAAAAGAAAAGCAAGTGACCAACAGGTGACCATTATAAGTGCACAAGATAAAAAATAGCGCCATTTCAGGGATGATGTGCAATCATTTTAGAAAGTAGAGTCGCTGATTTTGAATTTAACGTGGTGTTCTTGCACATACACCGATTTCCATTTACATTGGTTTGACCTCATTTTTCGTGCTGTCGTCTTATATCTCGGGATTTTTTTTATGCAAATTGTACAGCTGAAATCATAATGTACCTGAAAGGGACGCATATATGTTCACTGAAAATCCTAACTTAGTCGTTTGTTTAGATATATAAAAAATGTGTTAAAAGTCAATGAAAACCGACACGGCTTATTAAAAGAATACCGAGAATAATTGATGAGGCAAAAAAGGACTTCGAAAAGTAGAGTCAATTAAAGCTGGGGTATGATAACTATTGTTCAACTTCTCTCAAGAAAAGCGTATGTAAATTTATAAAGCCACCAAAGCCAACATCGTCAACAACAACAATTATGAGACAGCTAGAAAATAAATAAATAGAATATTATAATCAAAAGCCAAATAAGAACATCCCGTTTTAATGAAAATGTTTCCTAATCATTAAGATATTGTATCAACGCTTATACTGTTCTCGTTTAATTTGGTAGTCTGCCAAATTTCGATAGGTAATTTTACTTAAGTGATACCGTCAAAATTTCAAGACATACTGATAAAGCCGAGATTTTTTTTTGGCTTGACCATGTAACCTACATTTCCATTGATCTCTTGTCAATTAACTATATAGGTTGTGCTCTATTTCTCACAATATGTAACTTCAATCTTTTAAAATAAGATTCTTTTCACAATTTAATAATGTCAATATTATAGTTTTTGTGAAAAAATAAAGATTTATTGGAAGTTCATAATTAGTTACGTCGTGGGCTATAAATAGGCCTAAAAGAGCCCAGGACTGTCTTGGTTTTTGGTTAACTTCTTAATAACCGGGTTTTACGACAGAACTAAGACTCAGGAGTTTGCTCGTTTGGAGCTTGTGTTCCTTCAAAGCACAAAAGTGCTCCTCCCCCAAACTCTCAACGTTCTTGATTGTCTCGTCCAAAAGCCCTTATACAAATTATAAAGATTTTTCTGATTTTTTATTCATTAGCTAATATCCACTTTTACCTTAACCTCTTGCCAAAAGTCGAGCATACCATCTTGTTACGCCAAGCTTTACAGCCGCAAACCATCATCTAAATTTACTTAGTTGATTTTGCCTTTCTGAATGGTCATGCGGGACTGTCTAACGCCTTTAAAAGAAATGAGAGTCAACTATATAATTGTTTATGAAGATTTAAATGGTGTCCTGTAGTTTTTTTTTCTTTTTGAAAACAATGTACTGCTTTTAGACGTTAATTCAAGCAGTAATAATGGTCAGTTGGAAGATAGGCAAACATCTTACTGGGAAGCGCAATTTTAATTGGCAAATATAAAAGTTAAATCGAAAGCTTTATATAATCCATTACATCACCGAATGATTATTTTAAGAGACAAAAACATCAAATATCCAAGTCTTGTAAAAGCTAACACCGAATGTCTCTCATTGTATTTATTTAAAAAATATGATACACTTGCTATTATAGAAGTAAGTGAGACTACTGGGAAGATCTAGGGTGAATTGGATGCTTCCCGTCCCTTAAAGAACAAGGCGGGAAGGAGTTGTTGACGTGGAAAGAAAAGGCTGACAATATTATGCCACTCAGCAAGTGAGGTAAAAATATTTACAGCTCTATTAAATACTTTTTTTTAATAAGATATTACAAAGCTGGCAAGGCGTTGATCAACAATTAAGCTAGTTAGGAGAGCTTAATGGAGCAAACGACACCAAATTGAAAAATAGCGATTTTGGTTTCTGTACATGAGTTTTATTTATTCTTATTTTTTTTTTTACAGTTGATATATATATATATACAGTCGATCAACAACTGTTTTTTCTGGCTCTTAATATACTTCTCTTTTCTTCAATTTGGGTCTGATCAATTTGAGCGAAGGCATTTTGATCTGAAAATATATACTGAGACTTTGTGTTACTATCAAATACAATGGAATGCAAAAAAAAAAAAGAAGACTTACATCCATAAATGTGGGACAATCGATCAATCGCCTGGGCATGTTTTGAAGGATTTGAAATATTTCAATGGGATCATGTAACTTACTTATCCCATCTTTATTCATATGGATAATTGTTAAAGCTACCTGAAATATGACACTATATCCCTCACTGTTATATAAAGTTAGCACTGTAGATTTATCATACCATCAGAAATTAAATTACATGAAAAAGCAATCCCAAATACGAAGTACAGTCTATTAAAAAGAAGAGAATTAATAAGGCGTGAACTATACTTCATACAATGAATATCTACCTCGACCGGTAATATATTGATAAACATGGTAAGGAACCAATGACTGGTGACTAACGTAATAGGTGGAGATCCATTTTCATTGTTGTTGATCTTTGCCCAGACGTCTTTTGGCAATCGTTCCTGCAACAGTAACATCAAAACTGATTGATCTATGTTCGCACCTTCCATTGTCACGTCATACATATTTTCAGGCATGTAATCATGCACGGTAGCTACCATCATCCAAAACGCCTCCTCTTCCTTTTCGACAAATAACAGAAAAAATCCAGCTAAATAGTTGAGTGATTGGCAATATCCGATTTGTGGTGAGTGAATACTAAAGGCCAATAAAATGCGTCGAAGAGCCGAAAGTTTGGTATTAGTTTCAGGCGGTTCCATTGATATTGAGCCATCTCGTTGTGTAAAATAACCACAGGCAAATTTTGAATTGTCTGGAAAGGTGCGGTGAAGATCTTTTATTTTTGTAATGTTTAGATAATGAAGATTGTTAATGTCTTTATTTTTACCTCTTTGAATGATTTCTGCAAATTCGTTATGATCCCCCATTGAAATGGCCGTATTTACTAATGATTCATATAATTCAGGATTGTCGTCCATTTTGCTCTTTGCACCACTATAATGCATCCAAGCCTGTATTTATTTAGTTTTCATCAGGTATTGTTATTGTATGTAAATTATTACCATTCCTCGATATTGGCTGGGAATACCTTTTCGAACATTGGTTCTTACTATATATGTATAATAAGGGGGAATTGTTATTATTTTGAATGAATATGGATAATAAAAGGTGTACATGCGAGTTATACTATTTGCAGGCGGGTAAACTCCCTGGCATTGGTTCAACATGCTGTTCCAATTTAATTGTTGTTTATCTAGAATAGGCTGGTAATATGTATCAAATTGATGTAAATGCTTTATCTGAACCCATTGTGTAGGTCTTTTGAAGCCATAAGAATCTCTAAGTTAAGAGTAAATTAGGATCGGTAAAGAGAGACTATAGAATGAATTATACCTTTCTATGATGTCGTTCATTGTGTACAAGTCTTGTCTATCCATAAAGAAATAATCATGATGGATATGTCCATCGTCTAATAGTCGCCAAGGTTCTTCTTTTTCCGAATATGTAATAGATGTAGAAGGAGTGGGTGTTGGTGATAATAAACTATTGATGGTGATATTTGAATTTGATCTACTCGTAAATGGTGATATTTCTGGAGTGGTTTTAGTTTTTCTACTAAATAAAAATTGAAAAGCTTGGTGTAAACCGTTTTGTTCTTTTAAAAGCATTCTTTCTTTTTTTGTGATAGGTACGAAAGGAAAAAGCAAATAATAAAAAAGATGTGAAAGGAATGGTTATTTTCGGCATAAAAGAAGGGGGGAACATCTCTCTAATACCCCCCCCCCCTCTTTTTCTTATATTTTGATGAGGGAGTTCCACTTTTTTCACTCCTTGTCACCGTGTGTTGGCCTTACGCTTTCTTCATCTGCCATTCAAAATCCGACGGCAGCAGCATTTTGTTTGTTGATACTCTCATAAAGCCGTGATAATTAAGACGCATCATTTTTAAAACAAATGTCAATGTCTCTTATTTTTTAGGGCACGTGTATCATATTCTCTCCCCTTATTTTCTCCTCTAAATGACGAAAAAACAAGACCCCCAAAAGTCAATCGGCACACGTAAGGTAATGTGAACGAATTACGCCATGATACAATCATGGGCGTAAAAAAATCATATCTGCAGCAAAGTATTAAATACTAAGCATCCAAAAGCATCTAAGATTAAGCATCGTGCACGCTAAAAAAAGAAGGTTTACAATTTTGCTCAAAAAAAGCTATTCTTGTAACAACTCATATTTTTGGGTATTTCCTTTACTCCAATAAAGGGGCGAGTTCTTGATATTAAAAGGTATGCATTAGAAGTTTTTAATGCATATAACGAATTGAAAACGTCTACTGATTATTATTCTAGTGCACGGGCATTTTATCAATTGTAGAAAACGATTAAAAATTTATTTCAGTTTGGGTACCTCCAAAACATGCCTTGGCATAACGTATTTGATTTCGTTGTTATCGTCCTCAAATTGGACTTTGTAATTACCCACATAAGTAGGTTCTTTGTTCTAATAATAGATCATTAACATTTAACCGCCAAAAAAAAAAAAAAATCATTGTTACTTACTTTTGTGGGTGCCGCAATAACTTTGGCCCTATAAAAGCATGTTGTACCAGGATAGAGCGCTAATATGTCTTGACCCGGATTCAATTCTGTGTAGTTTCTGGCTTCGTCTGCGTCTGGAATTGGAATAACGTTTCGGGGTTGTAGCATGTATCGTCTAGTGTTATTGTTAGGATACATCGTGTCACTTTTTTTTTTTTTTCATTTGAATGTTTTGGGTAATCTTACTGTTTTTGGCCATAGTCGTCTTGGTCGACGTCTTCGACTTGATATCTAATAATACATTTAATTTTCTGTAACTAAAATTTAAAAGTCGCACCATTTACTTGTTTTTTTCTGTATGGTAGCTAATGACTACAGCTAAAATCCATTCTTCATTTTTGTCCTTTTGCTTTGGTTGCCTAGCAGCAACTGATGTGCCGTGGGATAGTATTCCAGTCGAATTGCTACTGAGCAATTACGTCAATGACTTTGCCATTATTATAAACAAACACTTACGCTTTGGATTTCTTGGATATCTGGACGGAAGAAGCTTCCTCCTGTTCCGCCTTTCTCTTTTTTCGTTTTTGGTCAATGACTAGATACTGTTTTTAGCCTGTGTTACTTTCCTTATTTTTTAAAGTTTTTACCGTTGTTGTACTCTGACGCGTCCCTTAATGCAACAAGCACTGATACCTTTTCAATGATATCATGGATTGTTCTACATGCAGAATAATTTAGAAATTACATAAACCAAGTAAAAGAAATTACATACTTGGCTTCACTGTGGGATAGATCAATGCCACCTCTATAATATTCCATTAATCTGCTCGCAATAGATGTTGGAATTTCTATTCGTCACTATTAGCATGAAAAATTATGCAATTTTATATTATAACTCTCTGTTTACCCTCATTAAAATTGACTGCAGTATGAATACTATTGATACTTGTTACTACAGCAGACGTTTCCTTCTGAATAACTTCTAGCTTTGCTAAAGCGTTACATATTTGCTTCCATAAACTAACTTCTTCGTTCGTATCGTCTAACGTAGCGGAACGTGAGGTACGAGATTTACGATCCATTTAAAAATAAAAATACAGATGGCAGTTTATAGAATAAAAAAAAACTGGTTTTCGCTAATGTCTTAATATTGGCTTCTTTACTAATCTTGGGATTCCTTATAATAGGAGTACCTTTTTTTTTTTTTTTTTTTTTTTTAAAAAAAAAAATCACAAGGCGAGAAAAAAAAATCCAGTAAGTTTTTGTTGATAGTGTAAACTCAGCCCCCAAAAGTAGACATTGAATCTCAGGATGACATGTTTGGCCTGAAACACCGTCAATCGCTCCCACCTCCTCAAAATAGACGTGTGATAAGTTCCTGGTTTAAAAAAAAAAGTTTCCGACTGTTTGCTAATTTTATCTGTTTATAAAAAGTTAACCAAATCGGTGGTTCACGTGTGCATGTATTTATAACATTTACCAATATAAATCAAGACAACATTTTTTTTTCTAGTTGGTTGTTCAAAGAGCGCGTAAAATGTTATTTTCGGAATTTACTGTCGTTCTCCGCCCATAAATTTGAGTATAAATATTTAAGTCTTTTTCCTATTTTCCTCCTCTTCTAACATTATTCTATTCTATGAAATCTCTCTCTTTTATTGCCCTTACAGTCCTAACTGCTGTCAATGCAGCTAGTGTTACATTTAAAGTAATTGCACCTGAATGTAATACGGACGTTCAAGTCGATATCAATGGTCAATTGACCAAACTCACTGCTTCGGATCCTGATGTTCCTTATTACACCGGTACTGCCGAATTAGCAGATGATGCTACTTACAAGGTAAACACAAATTTCGTCATTGTTTATTTTTCCTTTTTTACTAATATCGATACAATTAAAAGTATGTTGTTGACGGTACAGCCGAAGATTGTACTCGTAGTTTGGAGGAGGGCTCTTCCACTCGTAATGAGTTCTATAACCGTCCAATTACTTATGCAGATATTCCAGAATTGCCTAGCATTCTTACTAACGGTAGTTGGACTCGTGGTGCTACCAGTCATCCTATCTGGGACAGTAACTACATTCCATCCGTTTTCGTTACTGCTAATGAGGAAGAAATGGAAAACTTGATTTTAAACGTACCCAAGGATGTCTATTCTGCAAAAATTACTGTTATTGGTCCTGACGAAGTTAATACTTTTGAGGTAACAAACTAATTTTTTAAATTTTTTTTTGATTAAATTTAACTAAGTCTTTTATAGAACTGTACCGTGAATCTCCATCGTCCTGGCCGTAAAAACAATGATGCTAAACAAAGTTGGGTTTATACCCTTCCTGAAGGTCAATTATTGGCTAGCCGTAGCACATTCAAGCTCAGACATCAAGAAGAAGATCCTACCCAAATCCGTGAAAAGCTCTATGCAGATATCTCTAGAAAGATGGGTACATATGCCAATGAAGCTAATATGGTCCGTCTCTTTGTGAACAAGGAAGGCATGGGAACTTTTAATATGCTCGATGATGTGATCAAGTATTCTTACATTGATGCTATGTTCAACAATGGTACTGAGTCTACTGAGATGGGTGGTCTGTTTGATGGTGGATCTGGCGCTACCTTTGACCCTGCTGATGGCTACTACAGTTTCACTCCTAATGAAGAATCTCCTTTTGCACAAGAAGACATCGAGCCTTTTGCTACCAAATTCGAAGCTGTTGATTTCTCCAATGATGCTCAAGTGCAAGCCATTGCTGATTACTTTGACTACGATCAATTCCTCCGTTTCATGGTGATCGAGTTCCTTACTGGTGATTGGGATGGTTATTGGATGGAACAGACCAATATTGGTGCATATATTGCTGCTGATGAGAATGACAAGATGTATTTTCTTGCCCAAGATTTTGATGCTACCTTTGGTGTTAACCTTGCCTATGAAGATGACTTTGTCGAACTTCCTTATACCGATTACCCTACCAAGTTCCCCAAGGCTGTCTTGATCAACAAACTTTTAGAAAATCCTACCGTCAAGTCTACTTTTGAATCTTATCTCCGTACTACTGTTATCGAGATTTTCAACAATGCTACTCTTGGAAACTACGTTAATGCTCGTCATGAATTCATCTATCCTGATCTTGAATGGGATCGTTCTATCAAGCAAAGATCTCCTGGTAACATTTTTGGTTGGACTGCTGAGCAAACTACCCAAAACTTAGTTGAAGGTGTTACTGCTCCTGGTGCAAGCACCGGTGGTGCTGCCTTTGGTATTTTGGAATGGGTTTCAGAAAAGGAAGCTGCTGTCAAGGCAGCTCTTAGCATTTCCGACGATGAAATTTCAAAGCCTGCTGCTAAAACTGAACCTGTTGCCAAAGTAGAGCCTGTCGCTAAAACAGAGCCTGTCACTCAAACTCCTGCTGTCACAGAGGACGAAACTGCAGAAGAGGATACTACAGATGAAGATGTTAACGAAGACCTTTCTGGCTCATCTATCAAGGCTGCTTCTGTCGAACAAGTTGACAGTGCTGCAAATGGAAAATATATCCCTCAAGTCTTATCAACTCTCGCCATCGTTGGCGCCGTTACTGCGTTACTTTAAATTATTAATTCTATATCTCATTTAACCCTTCTCATCATTTTTTCCTTCCCAATATACAATATAATAAATAATTGTCACATGCTTCCAAGTTCTGTAAATGGTTTCTATACAACAGGTGTAGTACGCATATGTGCACTGACAGTATGTTGTACCACACTACGCATAATCGGATAGACGGTTAATGTAAACTACATAGAACGCTTTAAAACAAGAGATAACGCTATTATTAAAGTGGATCCTCAAAACATCTAAAAGATAACGTACGATACTTCTAAACTTTTATTATTTGGATGGAGTTTTCCTGTCTTTAGTCTTGGCAATTATAAATAAAACGGGAATTTTAAGGCACATCGTGTAACGAAGAAATCTTTACCAGGATAAAAATATCCCGAGGACATTTAAAGAAAAAAAATGATATATATCAAAATAGATTAAGAGTACCCAATCAATACAATTATCACAACACCAGTCCACGCTGCTTCAAATAATTTCACACACTTTTAATTGACCCATTCACGCCTTTGCTTTCCCAATCCGTCTCCTCCATTCATACGTGTATTTTTTTTTTTTAAAAAAAAGGGAGACCAGCATTATTATGCCTGAAAACAGCCAAGGGTGACATTGTTGATGAAAATCGAATCGACACAATGCATAAAAGATCGGCACAAAAACTTTGAGTAACTTCACTTGACTATTTTGGTAAGCCTTGACACAATAGCAGAAGTATGAAAGTACTACACAGAACTGCTCAGGATAGAGCTAGCGGACTGATCAATAGGAACTGAAATAGAACATTTTGGAAAAGTAAACAATCAGAGTTTACCGTTAAGCTAGCCTGAAGAAGAAAATATAACATTTTGTAAAAGTTTCGATGAGAAGTCTCGTGCCCGAGAAACTGATGCAGTCGAAGGCTTACAACGGATGCGATAACTTTAAATCAACAACTGGGACACTGAACCAAAACGACCATTGCTTTTAGGAAAGTAACCGTCAAAAAACCTTGTATCAGAATAAATCCAAGATCCTAAAGACTTTTCACAATCAGTTTGTTCCATGTGAACAGACTTGAATTTTAAAGACTAGCTGGATCAATACAATGACACAGAATTTTCATTTGTTAGCGTGAGATTTGAATTAATAAAATTTATTTTAAAGTTAGGACAAATATTTTTTGCAAGATTTGGGAATTATGATTTACGAAACGAAAAAAAAAGGGTGCCGTTTTAAGGAGGGGGAGGAAGCAAGATTTATATATAATTTAAGCAGCTTCGTTCTTGAAGGTAAAAGAAGGGACACCAGGAACAGCATTTTCGGCAGCTCTAGCATCTTCTTCAGCACATTGATCTTGAGTCAAGATAGAGATGGTGTGGAAACCAAGAGTACGCTTTAACTCATCCTTGGCCTTTTCAAGAGTCTCGACTTCGTTGAAGATTAAAGTACGGTTAAAGGCCTCAGGTCCATCTCTTGTGACAATCTTCTTTTGTTCTTGGACAAAAGGCATTGCCTTCTTGTTCTTGAGGACGCCAGCAGCACCAAGGTCTTGACGAATCTTGACATCATCAAAAGCACCATTGTTATAGTTCTCTTTCAAAACGGTCAAACAAGCTTCTTGCCATTCAGGGAACTTGGTGGCAGCAAAGATCTTGAGAGACTTGGGCTCGTTTTGCTTGAACTCGTTAACAGCAACCTTACCCTTCTTCTTCTTCATCAAGTTGAGTTCGGCATCACGGATGGATTTGGTGGTCTTACGGATATAACGGGTAGCTTCATCAAGAGATTGATCAACGGGTGCGGTGGCCTTAGGGAAGCGAGCATCAACGACCAAGCTATCCTTCTTCAAGATGTTGCGCCACATGTGTTCAGACCAATGGGGAGTGATAGGAGACAAGACCAAAGTTTGGGTTTCGATGTAACGGAAGACCAAATCCTTGTGCATACCACCTTCAGTACAGGCCAATTGATAAGCATCCTTAGCAGCTTGCAATTCATAGACACCATACTTGAGTGCCTCACGATAGTAGGTAGCTTCATAAGCGGTCTCAGTAGCGAGAACCAACTTGTTCATCTCGTTCTCAAAGATCTTATCGTAAAAGTTGAATTCGCCAGTACGGAGAGCATCAGCCTTGTTGACTTGATCTTCAGACCATTCCAAAATTGTGTAAAGACGCAAGATAGCGGCGTTAGCTGTGGAATCTTCAAAATTGGCATCTTCAACGGTGTCACCAGCATCAGCAAGGGCAAGACGAGTAGCATCAGCACCATACTTGATAGTGGCATCACTCATGGTCATGAAGTTACCAGTAGACTTGGACATCTTCTTGGAGTCAAGCATCAAATGACCGTTGGAACGGATACCTTGGGGCCACATGTTTTCAGGGAAGATGGCAGTGTGGTTATACATGAAGAAGGTCAAATGGTTAGGAATAAGATCCTTACCAGAGGCACGAAGATCCAAAGGATAGAAGTACTCATATTCACGTCTCAAAGCAGCGAAAGTGGCTTCAGGGATATCAGTGTCAGTAGGAGCTTCACCGACCTTGAAAATGTAATCCCAAGCAGCATCAGTTAATTGCTCAGGTTTAACACCGGCAGGGCCAACTTGATGACCGTTGACAGAGCCACCGTGCAAGAGGTTAGCAACGGTGTAGTAGGCCATATAGATGGTAGAGTCAGAAAGAGATTCAACCAAGAATTGCTCATCCCAAGGCAACTTGGTACCTAAACCGAAACTACGAGCACAGGCCCACTTGTTCAACCAATCCAAAACAGCTTCAAATTGATTTCTGGTTTCGTTTGTGTAAGTGTTCAATTGGGCCAAACACTTCTTGGTCTTGGCTAACCATTCCTCCTCTCCGTAATCAATGTACCATTGATCTAAAAGAGCAACAACACATTCATCACCAGAACGGGACATGACAAGACTCTCAGGTTCGTTGTAAACAAAAGCTTCGCCAGACTTGAGCAAGAATTCTCTGACCTTGGGCTTGGCATCTTGAACCTTGACACCGGCAAATTCACCGTAACACATCACACCTTGATAGAAAGCTTCCTTATAGGCAATTTCCTTGGCTTCGGCAAGTTGGTTTTTATCCTTTTGGGAGTTGATCTTCTTGATTTCACAAAGCTTGGGAGCAATGAGGTTACCATAGTTGGGGGTGTCAATGATAGGGATGGGTTCGAAACCGTTGACCCACTCAGGTTCAATATGGTAATATTCGGGCTTCTTCTTGAGATCAGAAAGGGTAGCGAAATCATCAGGAGAATCAGAGGGAACAGAGGTAACAACACCAGTACCCTTGGTGGCCAAGACAGTCTCCATAGGAAGAACGTAGACAGCAGGATAAACACTCATGGGGGCATGAATCTTAGTACCGACAATGGGAGCACCCTTAATATCAGCAAGCTTGATGATTTCAGTGGAAGCAAAGAGCTTTTGTTGGGACATGTTACGAGCAGCACGTTCAGTACAGAGATAAGCTTCGTTATCATTTACTTGGTAGATACCATACTTGAGATCAGGACCGACGAAACAATTGGTTTGACCATACATAGTTTCGGGTCTGAGAGTGGCGGCAACCAAATAAACGGTCTTACCCTTGAGGGCATCGGCGCTAGAGGCAAGAGCATCTTGAGCAGCCTTGGACCATTCAAGAACCTTCATCTTAATACCTGTATAATCTTGGGGACCAACAGCCTCACCAGATGAACGATCGTGATCCATACAAGGTTGACCATCCACAATAGAGTAAATAGTATAACGCTCACCAAACTTAATCTTTTGCATGGCTCTCAACTTTCTCATTTGCCAGCGGACAAATGAATCGTAGTAAGGGTTAGCATCGGTGGTGATGAAAGAACGACGCCAATCGACCTTGGCACCGAAAGCGGTCATATCACTGATAGTTTGAGGAGGGAAGAACTCGCACCAATAGTAGGGGTCAGCGAATTTATGGATTTCAGTGATATCAATACCGAGAGAAAGCATAATTTGGAATTGGTAAGTGACGTTACCAGTCTTGGCAGCAACCTTACTCTTAACATTTTTGTTGATTTCGGTCTTTTCGAGTTTGTTGGCTAAAGCTAATTCTTCATACTTTTCGAAGTTCTTACCAAACATAGCCAATTCACGAGTAAGTTTATCAGCACAAGCCTAGAATTATGCAGGTGTCAAAAATTATTTTCCAATCCTTTCAAACTTTCTTTTTCTTTTTACCTTGATGGGCATACCGGTACAATGGAAACCTTGAGGGAGAAGAGCTCTCTTACCCTTCATACGCTCATAACCAGTGCAGAAGTCAACCTTGGAGAAAGTAAAGGCATGGCCCAAATGCATACGACCATTCATGTAAGGGAAAGGCATACATGCCATGTGCTTGGGGTAAGTTTGGTGAAGATCCTCAAGGTTGGGATGTTCTTCAACGGTAGGGGCATTGACTTCAAAAGCCTTCTCGTTGTCCCAAAGGGTACGTGCCTGTCCTTCAAGTGCACGAAGAGCGTCACGCTTAGCAGTCTATTTATTTATAACCCAATATTTATTAGTTCACTTTTTTTTTTTTTTGCTCACGCTTGTTCAAGGAATCAGTCTTGCTTCATGATGAATAGTTTACCTTGGGTGCTTCAGCTGCCATTTTCTAAAATTATTGGTAAAAGAGAAGTAGCGAAAAAAAAAAGACCCATTTTTTTTCCTTTACACGGCCGGAAATTCAATATGTCAAACACCCAGTTACTATGGTGGCTTGGGGTATTCTTAAATTTTATTGGATAGTTTCTTGAGTCATCCTTTGAATGTCTAGAAGCTTTTTTGTATGTAAATGTACTTGTTATGGTGATGACATAGGAATTGCTATTGTTTTATACCTGTATACAACCGCTATTGTAATACAATTTGTAACAGAGTGAGTTCTTCTAATCCAATTATAGACTGGTCCCAAAATAATGTGGTTAATAACCCGGCACAATGTTGTTATCTAATAGACCACCCGATGTCTAAAGAATTTTTGAAAATTCCATTTAGCGTAGTGTTACAGAGTTTGTACTAGTGCAACGTAATTATATGGTAATTACGTCATTTAGTATTTCATAAATGCATAACAAAAATAACGACATTAAGTCCTTTTTTGCTACTCCAAATTATTTATCTGTTCTTTGTAAACTTTAAAAATGAACTCTCGTACTTTTATGGATGATATAGCTATGTACATGTTTGATAGACGACGTATTGAGGAGCGCAACAGTAGAAAAACCAGAGCAAAGTATCAGCGACCTGATTTAGAGTCATGGACAGAAGAAAAGTGCTATAAAATGTTTCGTTTTACCTACAAAGAGATTTGTCAAATTTGCCAACTCATCGGTTTGGATAATAAACTAAGATTTAATAGCATCAAGATAACCAGGGAGTTTGCTATGGCTCTGCTTCTTTATCGACTCTCATTTCCACGTCGCTTATCAGATATGGTTGACATCTTTGGTATGGCTGAAGATAACATTGGAAGAACTGTCAATGGACTGTCAGATATTTTACTTCAGAAGTTCAGGTATGGCCTCGAGTTTGACGAGAGACAGTTTTCCAAATCCAATTGCGAAAAGTTTTCAAGAGCTATTCTAGAGAAAGGGGCATATTATCCAAACATTGTTGGTTTTATCGATGGAACCATGCAACAAACATGCCGTCCAAAAATCAACGCAGACCAAAAGGCATTATTTAATGGTTGGAAGCATCAACACTGTATCAAGTTCCAAGCAATCTCTACCCCTGACGGAATTACCAGCAGTTTATCCGGTCCTTACGTTGGTCGACGAAATGACAGAGGTATGTTGAACGAAAGTCAAATGCTTCAACGTCTTCAAGCGCACTTTGGGCATATTTCTCCGGAATACGAGTATTGTATTTATGGAGACGAGGCTTACTGGTCCACAATGCATGTCATCCAACCGTATCGTAACCCACTAAGAAATGAGTTCGAAGGCGAAGTGAATCTTTCCATGTCAAAAGTTCGAGTAGCAATTGAGATGGAATTCGGCAAAGTCTCTCAGTTGTTTAGAGCATGCAAATGGAAGTATGGAAATATTGTTTCGCAGACAAGACCAGCAACAAAGTATATGCTCAGTACAGTTTTCAAGAATTTTCACACCTGCATTAATGGATCTACTGTATCTTCGATGTTTGATTTGCAACCACCATCTCTCGAGGAATACATACAAGGATTGATGAGAGAAAGAAGCCAATTTGATATTGTTGAATAATTAAAAGCTTATTTATTTAAAAACATCATAAACATTTGTTGAAGCTTTTGATTATCCTCATGCAATGTTTGAAGAGCACTCATTATTTCTGAATGCTCTTTACGACGGAGACCATTTGATCTCTCGAGTATAGACTCCGGCTCGTCTTCTATCATTCGAATAGGTTCTACAGTAGTGGTTGTTTCTACAGGATTAATTGCTGAACCTGTTATTGCAGTAGAAGGGCCATCGTCTCTCTCTTTCCCCTTGTTCTTATGAAAACATTTGCCTTCCTTTGCCAGTCCTTGCATACGTTTATCCCTTTTTTCCGTTTTCTCTATATCCTCTCGTTTCTTTATCTTCTCGTCAGCAGAACACTTGATATCTTCTTGGTACTACAAGGTAAATTATTAATATGTCATATCACTGATCAGTAATTCAGTAAAGATAAATACCTGATTCCAAGCATTATAAGCAGCTCGCTCAATATCCGAATTAAAACGATTGATTCCAGACGACTTATTAACCACATTCTCTGAAAACAAATGCTTATACTGGTCAAGTAAATCATGAAATTTGGCAATCATTGCCACTCTTTTCAAAGGAGTTTCACTTTCGTCCTGTTCATTGACCTCTTTCAAAATTCGTTCCCAATATACTCCTCTGGTTTTATATGGAACTGCAAATGGCCTATGGGTTACATATGATGTCAAAACGGCCATTTCACGTTTTTTGGTCCATATCCCTCTCTTATTTGTTCCTTTATCAGAGATTTGTTTTTTATCCTCTTCCTGTTCTTTCTTTCCTTCTGTTCTTCTACGTTTTCTGCCGTCTGTCTTTCTTTTTTTTGGGTCGGCATCAACAAAGGAGAGTGTTACTTGATTGTTTTTGTTGTTATTGGCTTCTTTCTTTGAGTTCATTTAAAATGTTTAGAAGAATAAAAAAGAAAGGACAATATTATGGGTCGAAATTGATAAATACACTAATTGCGAATTTATTGAACAATAATTTCGTAATGCTTTTTATTTTGTTACACGACAAGTGATTAAAATGGAAATGGTGACACGAAAATAACAAAAAGTTTAGTGAAATTTTAAAAATTCTTTAGACATCGGGTGGTCTAATACAACTTGTTGTTTTAATAGCAATATCCGAGGAGTGCTTAAGGGCTGATGACCCTAAAGTGTGACACAAAGCGACTGCATTATCAACATCACTGTGATGATCAAGAGAGGGCTCAGCTATTTGTTTTGTTTGCACCAGTTTTTTATAAGAAACATACTCAAGACTCCTGGACTCCCCTTCCCCTTGTATTTCTTCCTTTTTACCATTTCTTTCATAACCCCCCTTTTATTCTCTTTATTTCTTTTCACTTCTCCTCTTGCTACTTTATCTTAATATAAGCTTTCGTTTGACTTCTAGTCAATAACAGCCATAATAATAAATGATAAAGATACTTTTATTATCATTTTCAGTACTCTTCTTTCTATCGAACCATGTAACAGCACAAGGTGTCAGCGCTATTGCTGGACAAGCACCTATACCCGGTAAATCTGTGTACATCAAACAAAGTAATTCGATATGGACTTTCTCGTTTGCAAAAGCAAAATCATCAGAAAATACACTGTATACGATCGATTTAAACAAGAGCTTTAATACATTAAAACCACCAATGTATGTATGGCTACATAGTAAATTCACACACGACATAAAATAAAAATAACAACCTGTATTCATTTACTTTTCTTTTTTCTTCTATTATCTTGAAAACTTATGCAGTGTCGACAACTCCTACAAAATCCGAAATAACGACTGCCTTGTAATGCGTTTCGCCCAAGCTTTCCCTAGCCCGGATGGTGTCAGTGTAAACATATTCGGCGTCGGTACAGATATCAATGGCGTTTTCGAACAGTATTTGGCCTTATGTGAATTCAATACACAAACAGGCGTCTTCAGACAGATTAAGCGACAGAATCGTGCACCAGCTAGACGCAACGCAGCATTCGAGGTGAGCGAATCAGGAACAACGTTCATTTGGGGTAAATAATGAAACGCGCACCCTCTTTACTTTTTGTATAAATAGTAACCTGCTGCTTTTCCCAATTATAGGGGGTACTTCCGACGAAATTACAGGTTTTAATGCCAATTCACAAGGATATCATGGAGCTCCATTTATCTGGCATCAAGATGTTACCATGTATGATAAAGACGGTTGGTTCGATGGCCCTTCCTATAGTGGTCCCACCAGGACTAATGCTACTATGACACAAATAAAGTTTGTTCTAAACTCCTAAAAGAAATTGGCAAATATTAAACTTTTTTTTCCTAAAACTAGAGACACCAACGGCCAACTGGTCATTATTGGAGGTGCCACAATCAACAATGTTTCTAACGTCGATATGGTGACCAATTTTCCTTTAGCAAACATGTCTGATATCATAGTTCTGGATCCTAAAATCTGTAAGTTTTGTATTTTCCAAATCTCTCATTATGCGCTAACTTACAAAACTAAGATACCTGGACCAATATCACTGCAATAGGAGATTCAATCCCAACTCCAAGGAAACATCACACAACAACCTTACATCCTGATGGGCATACCTTGATTATAATTGGGGGAGAGACCTTTAATGCATCAGGTGCATATTTACTGAATGATGTATGGCTATTGGACACGAGTGATAAAAACCAATATAAATGGACTGAACAAAAGGTCGGAGGAGACATCGGCCTTTATCGCTCTAACCATACATCTATTTTAATTGATGACCAAATATGGATCATTGCGGGTACGAATAGCACACATAAAGCTGTAGACATACAAATCCTGAATGTCACAGATTGGACTTGGACTAATAGTGCAGTATCTACACACGCTTCAGATACAGCCCCTTATGCTAGTCTTGGTGGTGTCAAGGGTCTGATTGGTCTCATTGTAGGAGTTGTTGTCGGTTTATTGTTGCTTGCTTCCTGCTTCACATTTTGGTGGTGTCGACGACGACGTATTAAGCCTTTTTCGAAGAATAACCAACCTACACCACCCGATAATGATGGTATGGTATTTATCAATAACAGCGATCCACAAAATCATCGACCTCAATATTACAATAATGATATACATCAAGACAACTTAACAGAGGATAACTCCAAAGGTACAGGCGCATCCAGACCATCCATGTCTACAACTACGTCAGGTGGTATAATGGCGTTAGCAGGTAACGGAGGAGGCGATTGGAACAATCCATATCATATGAATAGCTTCACAACAAACACAACAGCGCCCACAAGCCATGCAATGACCGGTGCCTATTATGTACCACAATACTCTGGACCTGTCACAACATCAGCTCCGATGGGGGATCACTATTATAACAACAATGAATATTATGCAAACAATGCTTACAATGGTAACATTGGCTACCATCATGAAAATGGGGCTGATATAATCCACTCACCCGGAGATTTCGGATCGACAACCGGCGCAGTCTATTCAAACGACCAACATGTAGGCTATTGGGACAATTCACAGCATCAGCCACAACAACGTCAACAATTCCCTACGTAAGCCATGACGATAGCAGATCAACGTAAATTGGCACTAATTTCTTTTTGTTTATAGTGAGAATAATATTTCGTTTGCTGACCAAGACTTTATGCTTACACCTATGAATGAAGCCACAGGGTCTCGACCAATTTCCAGGGTCCAGCCAGCTCAGGCACTGCAAAAACCAAATGAGGTAGATGCAACGAACCTAATCATCTCGCCGACAGAGACTTCTCCGACTGCCTACACTGGATCTACCGCGGCTGAGGACAGTCGGGCCGCACCTCCAGCTCAGAAACTTTAAATTAAACTTATTTCATTCCTTTAAAAACAATAGTGCAAGGGATCCTGCGTCTCTTTACTTCTGCAGTCTATTTACAAATTCGAATTATAACAACTTTTTTTTTTCTTTTTTTTGTTAAGTATACCAAATATTTATAAACAAATTAATCGTTTGGATCATTTGTCTCACGATAATAATTATAAAAATAGATTAAGATTATTTGAATAAGAATAAAGGATAAAAAAAAAAAAAAATGGTAGGGGGAATACTGTATCGGTGTAGCTTTAGTTCTATGAGAGAGTAGTGGATGTACTAATCGACCCAGGTGTATCGTTTGTAACTTCTGTCGTTTGTGGTTGTATTGAGTTTGATTCTCCAGAACCATGCAAAGGAAAATGCTGCGTACTGATGGCTTCAATTGAAGTTGCTAATAAGTCTTGTTGTTTCTCTAACTCTGTGAGTTCGTTTTCTAGTGATGCTTCTAATTCATCATATTGCTGTACTTTAAACGATAGCTTATCAACCATTGTTTTGACAGCTAATCTAGTCCAATGTTGGATTTCTTCATCTTCATAGCTTGCAAGTTTGCGAGCATTTTCAACCGCAGTTTTTAATGCAGAAGTGGTAGCCTTCTTCATTAATTCTTTTGAGAAGATTCCCGTCTTATCATTCTCTTCTTCTACCTCAACAATATCCATGTCCGCATCCATATCTACATCCACTGATTCTTCATTTTTAATTATTGGAATAGCTTCCGTATGTCCTTCCCCAGATTTCATTAACTCTTTCAGGGCAGTCTTTGCAGCAGCAGCGCCTACGCCCGGATTAATATGACCCGATAAGAAAGCAATTGTTGTCATAACGGGGTTAGGTAAGTCTCCAAAAGGTAATTCTTCCAATTCCTTTTTTGATAACTGAGCCGTGAGAAACTCATCGTTGATCGGTAGCTGTAAGAATTTTGTGATGCATTGTTCTTTGGAGCGACTGCCAACATGTTCAGATATCAATAACCAATCGTCTTCAAAACGTTCTACGCCTTCCAGTAAATGTAATATTTCATCGTCTGTCCATTCCTCTTCCATTTCCAAATCATCTCCGCCTTCCATGCGCAAAAAATCACCACTAAACAATGTGGCAGGAAATCGGCCCTCTAGGAAGCAATCGATGCACACTTGAAAATTTTTGCATTTCAAGGACTGATATCGAATTTCGCTGCAATCTACTTGGCAATTGGAACAGTGGAATATCTTGCGGCCATCAGGGTTGTTAGGGTCTTCAACAGACAGGTCCCAGGCTGAACGAATAGGTGCCACTTGTGTTTCATCGTAGATGAGCTTGCGAAGGTAGTCAATATCTGCACCTTCAATATCTTTAAAATTCCTTTGCGATCCTGGCTTGATTTGTGCTGAAGGATCACTATCAATATAAGGGTCGAATATTCTCCTACGAGGGTCTGGCTAAAGGAAGAATCATACACAACCTTTTAATAAGGACTGTAAGAAATATTATGTTGCCCAATTGTCACTTACTCTGGAATTAATCAAGTTGTAGCTTTCCAAGAAGCTGTGCACCCTCACTAAAGTCACTAAATCTACATCCAGTTTGGCTTTACAGGCAGATATAGTCAAGTAATAATCAGGATTGGATTTGTACGTCATCATCATATAATCTCTGTACATTTTGTAACTGTCTGGGGTTAATACTGGATTATCACCCGTAAAGAATTCCGGTAAAGCTAATCTCTCAAGATCATGTATCAAATCGTAATTAAACCACTCTGGTAAATCGATTTCATCATAGCTGTAAGGCATTGCTTTGATTAAAGAAGGAATATTGACGGCTAGAAATTTTTTAGGTACTGAAATAAAAGCTTCACTAACTTAATATTTACCTTTTTCATCGTTATTATCGTTAAATTTCTGTATTTTCGTTGGTCTCCTAGGATACTCTACATGTGCGGCAGTGTATTGAGATATATTTGTGATTTCACCATTCAAATAAGGTTCAAATTCGTTTTTTCGTTGACGACTGCCTACTTGAGGTTTTTCTGCTTCAATATCTCTAACCCGTACTACTGGTTGATGATCTCGATCAAGTACTGGCACGGGTGGTGCAGCTATTTCGAACTGGGATTGCTGCTCATTAGATGCAACGGCAGTAGGTTCTTTGAAGGAGTGTGAATCAACAGGTTTTTGCATGATAGGTGTATTTATTTCGCTTAATTTTCTTTTTCTATTCATAATGGTTTCCTCTTCGTCCTCTTCTTCTTCCTCTTCGTCCTCCTCTTCTTCTTCCTCCTCTTCTTCTTCCTCGTCAATATCCTCATAATCCTCTTCGTTCATTAGCTCGTTAAATCGAACTGTATCCTGCAACCATCTAGCAGATATGCGCCAAGGACCACTATGCTCTGGTGGTTCTTCTGGATCCGCAAATTGTTGCGTCTGTGGAAGCCAGCTGTCAAATGAATCGGGATAATACCACCAATGAACCAAAACTAAAGGTCCATCCTTTTCCAATGTTCGAAACCAATCTTCTTCTGCACCTTCGGTTTTGTATTCATGTAATTTACCGTATATAATATGCGTTGCATCATTCCTGTCTTCTACTAATGAAGCTATATCACACATAAAAAAAAATACTCATTCAGTCACACGGCAAACATTTTTATCAGTTCAACATCGTTTTACCTCCAATTTTCTTTACAAGCGAGGTGATCGTTTTACGAGTAGCTTCAGGAACAGGCTCCATAATTGCGATTTTAGGTACCATGATAAAGCGCTTCTTAATCAATTGATTTCTTATAGCCTGTACAAGGTCAGCATTTTTCTGCTTCTTTAAAGGGTTACTAAAATCCCATTTCTTCCAACCTTGAGCAATGCGATAACGATATGCAGCCTTTAACATGGCGTAAATGGCAGAATCCCTTGTGAGCTGTCTTTTTGGGTTCACTTTAAATAACTTGGCTGGAATACGCACAGGTGCATTAGGTGGTCTATTAAAAGCACCCAAACATTCTTGTTGGAATTGTTGCAATTGTCCAACAAACAAAGAAAGATCGCGAGCTGTAAATGGTATTTCGCGTTGCTTTAAGTCTGATGCCAAAGGCTTAATTATATCTTGAAAGCAATCGACAATTTCACTGGATTCATAATGGCTTTGTCCTAACGCTGCTCCCCTAGGATTTCTTCCAGACATTTTTTTTATTTATTTTTGGCAGTATAAAAAGTTTTTTTATGGGAGGATTTTGGGTGTAATTATAATTAAACAAGCGCCCATCATAATAAAAGACCCATACACACTACGTCATTGTATTACAATTCATTTTGTTCATTACAGAATGTTCGTTCAGGGCCAATTGTACGAAAAACTTAGTAAAGCGATTTCTGAAAATGAAATGTAAGCAAAGAGTATAGCAAACGTTTTTTAAAAAGTATTAACAAGAATTAATAGTGATGAGTTGGGTTTATTGCCAATGATGCCAGAGGCGAAAGAACTGCCAATGGAAAGTCAAAAATATTATCCTCTCGTCGTAGTAGAGTCAAAACTGGGGATCTCGAAATCTGATCTTGTAGTATTACTAAAAGAAGCCCACGAAAAATTTATCAATTTACCGAAAGACTCCTATAAGGACCTCGAGCAGGTGACCAGAATTATGATTCTGTTAAAGCCTGATAATTATACCGCCATGAACAGAAGGTAGCCAGTCCATACCTTGCACGCTTGTTCATACATCAAAGTAGTAATTTTTTATTTAGAAAAGAGTTGATATTATTAGGCTATATCGATCTTAAACAAGAACTTTCATTAATCGAATTAATTTTTACTATCCCCAAACATTCCAAAAGTTCCGTCGCTTGGTATCATCGTCAGTGGATATTCACCAATTTCAATCAAATTGAGTTAAGCGTTGACAATGAACTTAAACTATGCACAACAGCATCAACTTCTTACCCAAGAAATTACTACTCCTGGAATTACCGGCACTGGATTTTATGTACATATTGTACACAGGATCTTCCTTTTATTGAACATGAATATAAAAGTACCTGTCATTGGATTGAGACGCACATCAGTGATTATTCAGGCTTTCAATACTTGCAGCATCTTATGGGTATGCTGGAATTTGATCACAAAAAAACTGAAATGGATCAACATTTGAATTGGTTAGATGGATTGATTATCAAATATCCAGGGCACGAATCGTTATGGTGTCATAGAAGATTCTGTTCAAACATGTTTATCCATTCTTCTGATTATTGTAACTTACAGCATGTGTTTATACTTAATATACTTAATGACACATTCAAAGACCAATCATTAAGTGATGATTTAAATGACATGGTCATGCAAAAAGAGTTTGCATTGAAATTTGGTCTATGGCAGAGTTTATTGGTCAGTGATATCGGTATCTTGTTTTATCAACTAATATATTGACATGTTGTCAACTAGGAAAAGAGAGGTCAATATAATACACATAATGCAAAGCTATATATAGCTGTTGCTCCTGATTCAGACTTTTTGGATCGACAAAAATAAGGCATTACGTATGTCATATCAAATAATTTGAAAATGGACTAATATTGTTGCGGTGCAATTTCAAGGAATAAATAAACCTTGTTTCTTTCATTACAAGCGAGTGGGATTACCCGGTTCAAACCCTTGTTTTTACTTTATGTAGGGATAATATGTATGTGCTAAAAGAGGGAGAGAAGAAAAAGAGAAAAGAAAAAATGATCCGGGAGGAATTTAGGTTAATCGTCTCTGAGTGTTTTATGAAATGATTTTCTATGCATTACGTTTGCCGATCATTTTTCTTACTTTTTATATCCACACATCAAATCATACCATTAAAAGTATTTTATTCTTTTTTGTAAGATCCGATAATTAGTCAAGTGAATATTAGATAGGTCTTTTGTTGACATCCCTTTCGGCACAAAATAATTAATTTTGAACACCATAAATGTCATAATTTGTTTGGAAGGTCTTCGATCGATTAATTCTTGCAAAACAATAGTATCGTTATTGCAAAAATATCAATTTAGATTTATAAGTGCTTTGTGCATATTGTACGAGCAAGGGAAGCCAAGAGATAATCAAAATTAACACACATACACATACAACTAAAAGAATATTACACAACACTCTTAGTGTCATGCCGTCAAATTGAAGCATGATTTACAGTTTTTCTGGGAGAATCTTACCGCAAAATAAGGTGTGTTTACTTAACAGGTTAAGATGTGCCTATCATTGAATTATGATTATAAAATTATTCCATCGGAAATCAAGCTCAATAATCACCTAACAAACAATATTATGACCTAAAACAAGCCCGTATTTTTAACCCCTCGTGTTATCTACATACATTTCCTTCAATTTTTATTTAGTAACCGAGGTCAATCAGCATGCTAAACAGGTTTCTGAACTTGATTAAAGTTCCTTAAGGTTAACTAGAGACACATCGAATGATTGGTGAGAATGAGAGAAATAACAAATTCATATAAAAACTAACCCCGTTGTCCATAAAACGGAAAAAAAGATCTTCAACAGAATCTGGTTACAGAATACAGATTATCCATATTATATCTAATTCACTTTCCCCACGCACTGCTATTTTTTTCTTGATTACGTTGTGTTTCTATTTTTGAAAACTGTGTATATCATACATATTGCATACTACATAACCTTTTCTGCCCCTAAATATACCTCAATTTTTTTTACTGTCATATATAAGATCGTTAGGCCACCCTTCTCCTTTTTCAGCGTTTTCTTTCCCTCCTTTTATATAATCTCCTACGTATTCTTCCCAATTACTTGTTCTGTTGTCTCTTTGTATTTAAAAGCTTTATCTACTATCTCATATCATGACAAGAAATTCTATATCAGGCATTCACAAGCTACCCAAGATTGCATTCGAAACTCAAGACTCCAGAATATCATCCGACGGTGGGAGCACAATTATATCGTCCAGTCAAATAACAGATTTTGGTGCAATAAATACACAGCCAACAAGATGTAAGAGATTAATAATCTATCTATAGATGTGATAGCCAACGTTGTTTGTTTCTTTTTTTTTTGTCAGTGGATAGGTTGTTAAGAACAAGTATACCAGACTCAGGCTATTTGTCAGACAAGAAGACCGAAGATGGAAGTTATAATCCAGAGGTCGAAGAAATTACTTTAAATGAAGAGGAAGAGGAAGATCCTTATCGATGGGTAATATTATTCAGCGGGTTCCTGGCTCAGGCTATAAGCATGTGTACATTATCAAGTTGGTAAGCATCAAATGTCTTGACAATAATAGTTCCAAGCTAACCTAAATTTTGTTGATGTAGGGGTAAGACAACATTCTTATACATATTTTTTGGGAAATGGCTAGCGACATTGGACTTGTACACAAAGAGGGTCGGAGAGACAGAGAGAGAGAGAGAATAAAAAGATAACAAATACTGATACAATTTCTTCTTTTAAAGGTGTCATGCAAGATTATTTTGATCGAGAAGTGTTTAAGGGAGCCGTGGATTCAACACAACTTAGCTTTGTAGGCACTATTGGCTTTGCGTTCTGTGGTTTAATGGGACCTATCACCCCATTTTTTATGTCGCTTGTTGGAGCACGTTGGGTCCTTTTCTTTGGCACGGTGTTAATATCTGCTGGTCTCATATTAGCAAGTTTTTCAACGCAAGTTTGGCAGCTGTATATTACCCAAAGTGTCATGCACGGCATGGGGGCGGCACTGTTGTATATTGTAATTATTTGGGTCACGGTATATTTTGTTTACACTGAGCTAACCAAAATCGTACCAGGTTTCAATGTCTATATCACCACAATGGTTTGTTAAAAGAAGAGGCTTTGCTATGGGCATCATGGTGAGCGGATCAGGAATCGGTGGATTAATCATGCCATTTGTCATGACGCACTTAAACGAATCTCTGGGTGGTGCTTGGTGTTATCGTATACTCGGTATTGCTACCTTTGTTGTTAGCATGCTATCTACTCTTCTACTCCGTGAGAAGCCGGGCGTCCCGAAAGCAAAAAAGACACAGCTAAGCGAAATTATTGATTTGAGTATATGTAAGGACAGTAAATTTGTGATCTGGTGCATTGCAGGAAATTTGAGCATGATGTCATACTTTATTCCTGCTTTTTATCTTCCATCTCACGCAACCAAAATTGGTTTATTGCCATCCCAAGGGTCGATTCTCGTTGCTGTATTTTCTGCTGTAAATGTTCTTGGCCGCATTGTATCAGGGTAATATATATCTCTACAAAGCGTACCTTGCATGAAATTAACTAATTTTTATGTCATGCAGATATTTGGGAGATCATATGGGCGTTGTCAATGTGGATATAATATTTCTTTTTATCTGTGGTCTAAGTTCACTTTTTATATGGACTTTTGCAAATTCATTTGTAACACTTTTAATATTTATTGTGATTTATGGATTTATGAGCGGCGCAGTCTTTTCCTTACGTAAAGTATTTGATACTCTCATCTGACGTTTATTTATGAAGACGATAATCGAATATTCATTATTTTTTCTATTTTTAGTGGCACCGATTACTGCAGCTATTACAGGGATGGAAAAATATCCATCCGGAATCTGTCTATATCTGTTTTTTATGACGGCTGCAAGATTTGGCCCATCTTTTGCTGGTGCGATTCAAACTGCAACAGATAAACACTCATTCTTTTCGCAACAAATGGTGACTGGATTAGCGTTTATCTTATCCGCGTTTGTCACTGTCTTTTTAAAGTACAAGATGCAACCAAAAATGTTTGCAAAAATATAGTCGTCTTGTGTATATGTTGTATAATAAAATAATAAATTAAAATTGAATTCTATATACTTCTGTTTATCATTTAAAAATTACCTGCTAATAGGTGCTAATTCGATAAAATATACGACCTTAGTGATTCTACGCCTTGACAGGAAAAAGCAAAAACCCGTCTAGACAAGAGCTTTTTTCAGTCCTTCATATCAATAAAAAATGACATCCGAGTTAATGTGCGAATTATAGAAATAAAAGAGATTGCTACATTTTATGCAGAAAATTTAAGATACATTAAGGTATTAGCAAAACTTAAATTATGTGACACTATGTACGTTTGTATAAAAATTGCCAAATATATATATACTGTCTTTATTTACTGGCATGTTTTACCGCTTGGGTATTTAATGTTTGTTTGTTTTAAACATTCGATCTACATTACGTCAAATACCAATGAATAGAGTGTCGCATAAACAATTGAATGATAGAGGATACAGCCAATAAAATCATACTTGTTAGATCAGGGCATACTTATGGACCGCCTTCTGTTGACAAAGGTTCCACTTAATATTTTGTCAACATTCAAGCATATTCTTGAAAAGTATGAATTTATTATTATTGCAAAGAATCAGCAGTCAACATTTGCACTGGGTTTGCTGTGTGTGTGTAAAGGCTCGACTGCCTGTAGTGGTAGATTAAGATCTCAGTACTGCATCAATCAATGTAGCATGTGTTTGAAAAAAAAAAGTGTTCTGGGCGTAAAACATTAGATACACAATGTTCATGAATGGATAAATTATACAGACTTCCATTTACGGGTATACGGCTTGTATTTTTCAATAAAATTAAGCCAAAGAGGTGGACTGTTTCCAATGACAAAGCATGTAAAGGCTACCCTCAAAACAAGCATTTGACTTTTATTTTACCACTGAGTGGGTTTAAAGTACATTTGTAAACGAGTAGCAAAAATGAAATCGCATATTGACTTCTCTTGGTTTCTATATCCAATAAGGTAGCTTCCACTTTAACATATTAACATTTCAACCCGATTCTCAAAAAGGAAATCTTAATTCACAAAACAGTAAAAAGCAGACAGTTAAGCGTGTTGGCATTTTAGAAATACGTCAGCTGAATATTCTTATTTGTTGTACAAATGGATATAAATTGCTAAAATCATTTTTGGAACAAAAACCGTCCGAACGGTCTTGGTGTGAAGGCCTATTATTATTTATTTTCCAAAACACGCTTAAAACATCGCCTTTTTTAGGTTTTTATGTAACCATCACCTTCCTCATTTGAAAAAAATCCTCGAAAAAATAAAAAAGTGAGAGGTATTTTTTTAATATTTTTTTCGTGCCTCTTTTTTGCCTGACGAAAAATACGATTATTTTACCTGCTATATATTTTTTAAAAAATAGGGTTGTCTCTTAAAAATATTTTATTTTGATTTTTAAAGATTGATGAATGGTTTTTTGAACACAACGCCTAAAAGAGGTAATCACAGCCAAAAAATCAAAAAAAAATAATGATTGGTCAGATTTTTATGACTACACACCAACTGAGTCTCCTCAACTTATATAGTAAGGTGCCCTCATCTGAATGTAAACTTTATTTTTAAAATCTTTCGTCCAATAAAATAGCCAGCCCACCAAATCTTCTTAGCTCAATTTGTAGATAGTCTCTTCTGGGAAACAATTATGCTTTTAAAATCATTTCATCCAATGAAATAACGAAAAAAAAAAAAAAAAAAAAAAAAAACTTCTAAGTAAAAATTAACATGGCGAAATTAACATGTACATGAACATGATTTTTTATTAAGACAAATTTTATAAATTTTTAACTTTATGAGACAATGCCCACCAGAAGGTGCCAAACTTGCTGGTGTTGATTAAGTTGAAACGAGGGTTCATCTTTCTTGAAAAATCAAGCATCTCCACGAACTGACACTCTGTTTCTCTGTATGTCGACTTCGTCCGCAACAGCTTTTCAACAACAAGATTTCCTCCATTGTCTTTGTTACAAACGTAATAAACGCAGGAGTTTAAACCGTCGGACTGGCTTAGAAGTTCAAATCTTGTCACAGGTCCACGTTCACACCAAAGAGCGTATTCAACGATGGTGGGAGCACCAGTCAACGCATCGATTTTGACGACTTCACCGATAAAGAGGTTGTTTCCGTTTTGAAAAATTCCGGTTGAGCCAACTTTCATGGTCTTGTCATCATCGTCATTATCAACAAAGTCTCTAATAGTAGACTTGAAGGACACAGCAACCTCGAGGACTTTGTTTGAAGCTTTAACTGGATAATCCTGGCCTGCCACCAACCAAGAACCACCAGTCAATACATGTCGAGCCATCAACCTCTTTGCAAAAGCAACAGCGGCATCTCTTGAAGGATTATGTCTGTTGGTACGAAACAGACACTCTCGAATGAATTTATTAAATTGCTCACCCTTCTCAGTTTCATAAAAGATTGGGGATCCAAATCGATAAATATCATCAACAAGATGATGCATGATGTGCATTTTACTGGAGTTATAAACGGAGCCACCCCTTCTGTTAGGATACTTTCGCTTCATGTAAGCATCATGCTCCATCACCGAGACACGAAGATCATTGTAAGTGAACTCCACATACTTCAGGTACGAATCAGACTTATGCTTGATTTTGCTGATATAAGAAAGCGAAGCTAACTTGCCCAAATTTTCAAAGCAGGTCTTGATCAAGAGAACACCGTCATCACGTCGAATTTCACCAGAACAGATCAATTGATTCAACAGAATTGGTACTTGCTGAACGAGGATTTTGTAATCCCTACCTAAGAAAGATCCATGAAGACGCAATGATGAACGCAGCTTTCGGGTAAACCCTTTGCTAACGTAACCATGCAATCTTGTTTCGAGGATACTTTTCTCAGTTGGATTCAGATGGTCTTGCAACAATGTTTTTACCAAGGCTTTGCCGACACCAAGCATTATCGTATGAAGGAGCTCGATTGGACAATCCAACATCGTATCGAACGATTGAAGGTCTACCAGAGCCTGACCACCAACAAGTTTGTAACCAGTATCGACATTTACCAACAAAGTCTTGTCACCGCCAGAAGCCAAATATCGCGCGTACATATCTGCAACCACTTTTTCAGAGCGAGGGTCACAACGATAATCACTGCCATCAAGTCGAGCTGGGGTTTTTAATTCCCAAACACACTTTCGGCATGGCATCTTTGAAATGGCACCGCGACTAGAGGCAAGCTCCGAATGACGCGCATTATCAGCAGTGATAAATTGCAACGGAGCAACGACAACGACAGCCTCACCACCAGGCAAAAACATCTCCACACCTTTCTCCAACAACAAAAGATCTTCAACAATAGCAGGAAGCATTTGCATTGCTGACAGCAAATGATCTGTACAGATGAAGGCTGTATTCTCAAGTGCATGTCGTTCAGCAAGAGGCAAAGCGGCGGGTACCATAATCCAACTATCAAACTTGTTGTGTTTCTTGGTTCGATTTCCACTCATATCATCAGTAAAGAAATTCAGGGGAATAACCTTAACGGGCTTGAATTTACGAGCAGAAGAAGGAGAGGGGCGCTTCAAAGGATTTGGCATTTTCAATCTACTAATAATGGTACTAGAAGCTCTAAGGAGATTAGAGTCATCCAGCACATTACGTTCGAAATCCAATGACAAAGTTTCCGGGCGATCACACAAAATGCTTGAAATGAGATTCACTTCGACAGAAACTTTCCTGGGCATGTTGTGGAGGTATAACCTACCATCAACGGGAAGAACTTGGTAACCTTCAGCCATAACGATTGAATGATTCAAGGTATAAAACCTCTCCACAATCACAAAAGTTTGACCTGTTTTGATCAGATCACCAACCCAGATATCCTTTGGGATGTTGTTGATTATGACAGAGACCATTGGATGTTGAAACATCTTGTGGGTACGCCATTTGTTCGACTGGTAACTATCGACAAGCTCGCCCTCTGTATGATCAGGAAGTTTTGATAAATGATCAGTGACAGAAGGGTTTGCAACCAACAACTTCAAGACTTCGGAGGGAGGATTCATATAGAACGGGAGATCTTCTTCGACTTCTTGACCATTCACCTTTTTCTGAACCTTGACGTAGTGCTTCGTCTGTCTGAGCAAGGGAATCTGGTTTCTTGTTCTTCTTGAATCATCAAAGTTGAATATGAGATCAGCTGCAGGTACTTTGGCTTCGGGATAGGCAACCTTGGCTTCAGTGACGTCCTTGACAAGCTTCACAATATCTTTCATCAAACTTTGAGATATGTCACCCCCAGACCGATAATAGAATTGATACATCAATTGATGTATCTTATCCCTGAAAGGAAAAAACTCGCCGTTGACAACTATGGGTGTTTGATCCTCGATTTCGTCGACTACAGCTTCCGGTTCATCAACAATGGATTCAGTGAATTCAATGTCTTCATCAAAAGGTTCATCTTCGTCCTCGTCGTCTTCCTCGTCACTGTAATCTTGGCATTCAGATTCGTCCTCTTGATGAAACACCATACGATCCAGACTGATGCGAGTAGATCTAATCGACTCAGGTAATGCAGTAACTTCTGGTCCATTCACTCGCCTGAAGGCCGTGTTGCTTGGGGTAATGGGTGCCTTAAAAGTGAAGGCTTCGGTAATTTTATGTGATTTTTTATGACGTGTAAGGGCGCTTGGATGCCGGAAGCGCTTGCCACATTCATTGAAATCGCAACGATAGGGGTTTTCGGTTTCGTTGGTTTGTTCAGGTTGAGTATTCATAATTCAGGAAGTAAAAGAGATAGAGATATAGTTTTTTTTTTTTTTGACTTAGAGGTTTTTTATATGCAAAGGTTTAGACCAGAATTTTGAACTACAGCTATTTCCAGCAGGTTCTTTTTCTTTTAGCTTCTTTTTTTTCTTCATGTCTTTCTTTCCGTTTCTTTAACTTTTTAACTTGGTAAGTTATTTTCTCTTATTCCCTTTATAAACGCTAAAGCTATCTATCTTATAGTTTTTCACTTTTATGCTCAATAGTACACTCATAACTGACCCATCTATGTGGAAGGTATATTGCTAGCACTTTTTTTTTTGTTCAAATGAAGACTAAAAAAATTTTTTATAACAGATTTAACGCGTAATGAAGTGAGGTAAGTCTATTGCTTTTCGTGTACAAACAACATGCATTAACGTTCATACTTCTTTAGTCAAATACGGATTACTCTGAACGGCACAAGAAATAAGGTAAAGTGATTTTTATTCAACTATTCCAGTATCATTTACTAACTATTTTTTTATAGGTTTGTTGTACGCATCTGGCTATACATGCTCTATAGAACAATGCATACTGTCTTACAGTCTTCTGGGAGTAGTGGATTAAATTTATGCATTTTTTACACCATCCTGAAGGGATTTCCAATGGCTGGCAAGGCTGTATGGCATCCAAGCCATCCATTATTTTTTTTTAAATAAAATCTACATTTTAAGCCTATAATTCTATCCAATCAAAATAATTATTTTTAAACAATTTGAACCATTTTTATTTTGGCAAAAACGGTTCCACCGAAATACAAAAAATTCTATAACCCGACAATGTCCATATTAAGATTAACCAAAAAAATTGAGCTTTGAACGTCCGAAAAACTCTATGGGTGTGTAACAGCCAGCAAACACGGCTTGTGCTTAAAAACGATGATGTCTACTCTTTTAGCTATTGCCATTTTTTTTGTCACATAGTACCATCTTTAAACCCACTTTAAAATTAAGCACATGTTACTTGTAAACATGTTTAACAACACTGTTTGGCAGAATGCTCTTGTTAGATAAACAGTAAATTCAGAACAGTTGAAATGAGTTTTCGATTGGTACATATATATATTCAGGACTGCATATGGTAGAAGGTAGTATCTATCTTTATTTTCCTGGGTCCTTTACTCAATTATTTGTGTAATTACAGTATACCATGTTTATATTGCATTATGTGAGTGGTGGAAAATTGGAATATTAGACACACAGTTAATCAAATAATTACCACGACGAATAGAAGACCTCAAAAAATTTTTTTTTGCGACATACGAAACGCTTAGAAAAAAAAAAAAGGAATGGGTATCAGAAATATATTCAATTACAGTATATGAGAGCGAGAGTCATGGTTGTATTTGTCTTTATATTTGGGACTGGTGTGGGGACTTGTAAAAATTGCTACTTTTGATTCAATAAATGCGATGTTGTTACTACTATCTTGTAAGCAGTGACGACGATGGATATGTGTAGTTGTTAGTCGTGTTTTTTTCTCAATTATGCAAAAGATATTATCAGATTCTACAATATCGATATTTTATTTTATTTGTCAGTGTGATTAGAAAAAAAAAAAATGGGGCTCCCCTTCGGGTCGCTGATCCCATTTTTTAAAAGGCGTATTAGGCCAGTCCTCCGACCACATATTTTTTGACCTGCGCTTCGCTCCGGTAAAAATACGCGGTTCCCGGAGGACCCATCAGCAAACCCAAAGTTGATTTTATAATTATTGAAATATTCATATTTGTTTATTTATTTTTGCTTTTAAGTCAACATCCACAGAGGTTCATGGTAACTTGTGAATGAGATGTATCGTCCAGAAGAAATTACGTCTTGATTAGTGAAAATGTTGTCGATGAAAGTTTTTAACTTTGTAGTTGATTTTACGAAATCAGGAAGCGAGCTTTGGATACCATGTTGGCCCAGGAAAGAAACTATTGCCGTTCTTTCTGTGGAATCTTGATTGAAGTCGATGTTGAAGTCACCAGCAATTACGATGTTAATATATGGGTGTCTAATTATAAATTCCAAAGCTTCGAGCAAAAGATCAGTGTTTTGTGTTGGACTAGGTGAAGCATAAACGCTACAATATATTGTGGAATCAATTGTTACTGTGGACACGCTTACCGACGACGAGTTGACATTGCTACGAAAAATTTCGGAGGAAGAAGTCATACTCTCACAAGTTACATTATCAGAGACGTAACAGCAACATCCTACAGGTTTACGTGTAGAGCTTGTACAATCTAAGGACGACACCAACTTAAATCCTGGTATGACGAAGTTATCGGTCGGTAATGTCCAAGTTTCGTTAAGAAGAATGATATCTGATGAAAGATATACTGGATCATTTGTAATTTGATTTAAATGAGCCTGGAGACTCTGGACGTTGTGCGAGATAATTTGAAAGTGCTCTTTTTTCGTCAACTTTAAGAAAGTGGGGTTAAGCATGATTGTTGGTTGACGTTGCATTTCTAAGTATAAATCACTGCTTTTTTCAGATGATAAGGGTTTTGGCGGAACAAAAGTGTTGTTTTTGCACACAAGGGTCAAGCCATTAGCAGTTGTGGCTCTGGAACAAGCAACGTAAATTAAAGATCTTTGCATTTTATGCTTTCCTACATCATACACAACAACATTTTCGTAAGTACCGCCTTGAGATTTGTGGATTGTTAAGGCTTCTGCGGGAACAATTGGAAACTGTTTTCTGTTAACCCTCAAATTTGTTTTGCGGTTACTGGTTATTTGCAATGAAACCGGCTCAATCATAGTCCAGTTGTCCAAGACCGAACGAGTTCTTGATCTTAAAGCTGTTTGTTTTTTTCTCAAAATAGCCCCGCTTGTCTCATCGTCAAACTTGATCCATATTCTTAATGGCTTCTTTTCGCCACCAGATGATCCTTTAAGCGTGCCATAGTCAATCTGCTGTAAATAACCGGTGGTGCCATTTACAAGCCCGTCCGATGTATCCAAGTTTGAAGTGATCATATACCTTGCTTCAATTTGTAATCTAAGGTGCTTCATCAATCCCAGATTTTTGACAGTGTGAACTGAATCAGTAGCCACAGAAGCAAGTATGTGCTTGACAGCAGTATCATTCGTACAATCTCCGAGAACCCTGTCAAAACCGACAGATACGGCACCTTCAGTTGCCATGTTCGCAAGGATAGCGCTATTCATATTACGAACCATATTGTTGGTGTGGAATAATCGAATAGGCCTTTCTTCAGAATTAGAGAGAGCAATGTTTCCTGAATGAGGAAACACGGCCTCATCATTTTTTAATCCATTTAATTCTTCTTCAGTGAGCCGTAAAACCCTGCTTTGAAACAATGCGACATCATTTTGAGTCATTTCTCCAACAGCCATGTTGTTGAGTGCAACAGCAAAATGAAAGTCATCTCTTTGTCTCATGATCTGTACCAGCCTATGAACTGCAAACTCCTTCCACAATCGTGTACCAAATGTTGCAAGATAAGGGTCTGACGGAGGTTTGGTAGAGTACAAAGGTGATGAAGCTACTGGGGATAGCTGGTAAAAATCACCAAGGACTATAACTGATATACCTCCAAAAGGCAGCAAAGAATCGAAAATATCTCGTAGTCTTTTGTCGATCCAAGAAAAAATAACATCTCCAACCATGCTTATTTCATCGATAATAAGAACTTTTAAATCCTTCAATGCAATGCACATAGAATGGCTTACATCGGCTGATAGTCTATTCACCTCGCCCTTTCCATACTGGCTTATTGGCAATTGAAAAGCACCATGGAGGGTTTGACCGCGAATGTTAAAAGCAGCTTTTCCGGTAGGAGCTGTGAGTAGCACTGATGGGGTGTTGGTTTCAAGATCTCGGTCATCATCAAATTCAATGCTTATTGCTTCATACAATGCTTTTATCAACATACTTTTGCCGACACCTGCACCGCCAGTTACAAAATGATAAAATGGGGCAAATGTTTTAACGGATTCATTGCTACTACTAAACATGCGCACAGTAGTTCTGTCACGATTATACCTAATGTGGTTCACAGAATGCATGAGATACTCACGTTGTTTTTGGTTCAACTTTGATACTAGTTCATAGAAATTGGACTTGGTGAGTCTATCAGGTCTAGAAAGCTTTTCAAGATACGTCTTTTGACCATCGTTGTTTCTAGCTGTCCCTTCACGCAAATCATCCGAGAGGTCGTTACTACGATGGTAGTCTCCCTCACTTGAATCATCAATATCAACTGTATACCTTCCAAAATCATTTTTTTGATCATAGTACTGAGTCGAACCACCAGTAGACTGACCCTCGTCATTTTCGTTTTCACCATTTTCATTTTCTTCACTTTCATTTGAATGCTCTTCGTGAAGTTGATCCATATAAGAGTCGAGGGTTGAATCTTCAATCGCACAAAATTCCTGTTTATTTTCCAAGACCTCTTCAATATTACTATTGAACAGGTCCTCACAGTCAACGTTCAGTAAATCCTCTTCTTCATTTTTCCAAGGACGGTAGAGCATTAACAAAGTTCGAAAATACTCAGAACGATCATTATCAATATTGAATTTGAAATATCTAATAACCTTCGATTTTGCACGACGACGAAGAAACCCAGAGTCGTTTTTCAATTGGAAAACTTTACCAACGGGACCAGCAGGCAGGATATACCCTGACAATTCGTTTTCTTCTTCTAAACCCAAATTTTCGTCATTTTCATCACCAGTGCCATTGGTTTCATCAACTTCGTTAATTTCGTCAGTTCTTGATTTCTTACCAGGTTCTTTCCTACTGATTTCAAAGTAAGCACAAAATTGTGCCAAATTGAGAAAATTCAATGTATCTGGTCTATTGATATAGTGCTCAATCAATCCAGGAACAAAGCAGTCGGTTGAATTAGGTGGTAACTTGATTAACTCATCTTTTCCTTTCAAAATATGTGTCCGTTTCTCAGGTCTAGAAGTAGGAATGAATACTGTTACTGTGCTTGCTTCAACCATTCTGATGGCCAGAAGATTATATGCAGCTTCTTGAGCGGACACCTCACTGGAATTATAGTATGTCGATGCCAAAGACCTTAACATATTAAACGAGGTTGAATTGGGATTTTCCTTCTCTTTGACATATATATCTTCCATGGTTTTACTTAATCCACGGTCAGTCTTATTTATATAATCTAAAACATAGGCACAACAGGCGTAAGGATCGATAATAAACTGTATGTCCATGTTTGATCTGAAGAGACTGATAATTTTCTGTTGTAGTTATTAATCATAATAGCATTGGGTGCTCTTTTGATATAAATTTTGTTGAGTTTCAAGGTGGATCGTAACGCAAGAACATATGTTTGATATGATGATATCTCAACTACATCCAAAAATTGTTCAAACGACATCTCAGATTCTGCCAAAGTCTTATAATTATTGTTGATGTAATCCATGATACGGGCATTTATGCCGCGTAATTGCTTAATTTCATCTGCTGAATGTTCTTCTGGGTTCAATGGTTCCATGATTTCGGTCTGTTCCATTGGAGGAAATGGAATATTAAATCTGCATTTGATTTCGTTACCCCCTCTTTTTCTTCTACATGTACTGGTATGTTTATGCGTTTGTCTGGTTTTGATGAGGTTATTCCAGGTAGTTTCTGTGCTTTTAGACTCCACATCATGATGAGGGGTACCATCCCAAATTTTGCTGCAAGTAATTACTTTGTCAACGAATTCACAAATTGCGCTCTTCATACTGTCGGCTTCGTCTCGAGTTGCACATTGTTTATCTTCGAATTTGGGTGCATCCTTCAACCAAATAAGCATATGCACGTGAGGAGATCCTGTATTTGATTACATTTTAATTACGCAGCAAAAAATCTATTATAATTCCAAATTTACCTCTGTGTTGAAATTCAACTCTGAAGAAGTACTCGTTGATGCTAAATCCAGCAAAAGGCCCTTCTTTGTCAAGCCAAGTCTTTTTCAGTTCTCGGAATCTGTGATCAAAATATCTGGCTGTGGTGATGGGATCAGCTTGTAACAATCTGGCTTTTTCATCGTATGATAACTCTTCAGCTTCATCTTCTGTCATAACATCGTCATCTATAACTTTCTTTAATATGCATAAAAGTTCGTTCCATTTGGTCTCAGCAGCAGAAACAGTTACAAACAAAGTCGGAACCCCCAATTGTCTGATCATGGCCATAGAATTTTTCTTTTGGTTCTTCCAATATTCTGATGATGAACGGATACCTGAAAATGTTTTAAAAGCTTGATCCTTGTTTAAAAGATTGGAGACATAATCTTCATTTGACACGTCTTTTGCTGTAAAAGGAATGCCATCAGCTCCATTGCTGCTTCTTTTTCTTAAAATAGTGCTGATATTCGAACTCATCTTAGTTAACAAGCATTTGCGATCCATATACAAAAGTAGATCAGGACGCATTGCAGCTCTTCTATCAAACCTTCGTACAACGGATTTTGCCAAATTGCCGTAAGAAACTGACCCTGACCCTTCCAGCTTATGACCGTAATAAACCTTTGGGAAAGATAAGAAATCACTATCTTTGTCAGTCAAAACTGATATAGGTGTCATTCCTTCCCCAGGAGCAAGTCGAATTGTGAAATCATTATCACTGGTAAGAATCGATTCCGTTGTACCTGCATTTAATGGTTCATCTTCCGCAGGGTTGGTTTCATTGCTTTCAAGTTCAATCCCTTGTTCATCAACAGTGTCATCATCGTCCTCATTTGTCTGAACAGGTACATTTGTATTTATGTTGTTTTCATTCCATTCATTTTGATTTGCAATTTGAATATCATATTCGACATATATAGGTGTGGATTGCAAGTATAGGGCAGCATCCCATATTTTGACAGGACTGACATTACCCTTTATGTAATCTTTCGTGAATATTAATTTTCTTGCTAAACTGATATGTATTATGCCAGTAGAATCGTAATTACGAGGCAAACAGCTCACAGTGGTATCAACATTAACAGGAACGTTAACAATGCCTCCCTTGGTTTTGTATTGTCCCAAAAGCCCTTTATGTGACCAAATTGACTGAAATACATGTCGAGGGGATACCAAACGCTCTTCAAGTCTTGTTAACGAATCGATACATGCTACTTTATCCGGAAAATGAAAACCATTTTTTAAAGCGATTGTTGGTACTCTGCTTTTTTTGATAGAAGCTTTACAGGTTGAACAGAAATAATTCTTCTCTGGGTTGCCATCTTTCATAATCGTAACGTTGTTTAAATCCTCGAATTTATGATTATCAACGGCCCAAAATGCTACCTCTACAACGTCACTTTCGCATTTCCATTTCGATAGCATTGTCTCCTTATCAACCAGGGATACATTTTTGAGAAAAAACAATCCTCCGCAACATACGCAAACTAAAGTTGGTCCCTCCTTTATGCTTTTTTCATACTTTCGTCTAGTATCCTCCCATGATGAAACCTATTAAATAATTGCTTCAGAGTTAAATGCAGTATCCAGTATTGATTGTGTTTCATTTCTGCTTACAATAGGTGCTTGACGCCTTTGTCGTTGATAGTTGCGCTGATACTCACGTCGTGTTTCGGGACGATCATTTTCTGGTCTAATTGTTTCACTGTTTGTATGCTGGCTTTCTCGTCTTCTCGGAGATTCCTCGGTGTCCAGTCTAAACCTTCCCATACCTTCATTACTATTCTCGGTTGGTTGTTCATCTTCAGACGATTCGAGATCATTCATTCTAGGACGTGGCCTTTTTCTATTGATCTCGGCAATCACTTCAAAAACATCTCTGGGTAATCTTATGGTAAGATTGTTTGAGGTACTTGTATGTTCAGCAGACGCAGGCACAATGTCTTCACTAATCTTTGAAGATTCACCAAGTTTTGTATTGATCTCGGCTTCGGCTCTCAAAGGAACTCTGGGCAATCTAATAATGAGCTTATTTGAAATGCTGCTAGTTTCCTTAACTTGTCTGGGCAATCTAATAATGAGCTTATTTGAAATGCTGCTAGTTTCCGTAACATGTCTGGGCAATCTTAAAATGAGCTTATTTGAAACGCTGCTAGTCTCATTAGATTGCTCAAAATCGTTGTCTTTGTTATGAATTTCTCTGTTGTTTGAGGATTCACCTTCTTCAATAGATTCTGTTGGTCTTCTTAATCTGATGAAAAGTTTTTTGCAATTGACTGGTTTGTCATTCTCATTTCTTTCAGAAGTTGAAATCCTTCGCAGATCTTTCTGTTTTCCTTTGTCTCTCTTTGTCAATTTATCTTTTGGCATATTTTGGTACTTGTTTTATTTAAGAGAGGTCAAAATGAAGGGTTTTCAGTTACTCTATATGTGTTCCATATATGGTGATTTTTTATTCCGTATATGGTAACTTTTTGATGATTTTTATCCAGTTCTCAGGCTACTTGACTACGTAAACTACGTCTAATACGCCAAAAATGAGTATATACCGCCCATTCTAATAGGAGTAGAGACATCTCTAGATTTGCGTGGTCGACCTCGAGGCTTCTTTGTCTGTGGGGCTTCTCGAGCTCTTCTTTCTTTTTCTTTCTGTGAAAGTTTAGGTCGCCCTCTTCCTCTTTTATGGTCTTCCTGAAAACCAAGGGGGTGTTTCTGTAGCTACTATGATGTCTGAAAGTATTACAAGTTACACTAAAAAAAGATTATTGATTCAAGACAGAAGATTTGCAAGGGATCCATCCTTTCTTTTTTTCATGCTAGACTTGATCGAAAAGAAGAACATTGCATCAGCAAATAGATTCGTCGTGTCTACTAAGGGTAGAAGCAACTTGAAGCAAGCGGATGTAGTGAACCCTTCAACTGGAAAATTAAACAAAAATATTGTGTCTACTGTACCTTCTCAAATACGTTCATCTTATGCATACAAAAGAAAAAACTTTTTGGATCTCCAATGTATATTTAATAATCTTGGTGCCCCTCAGCTTTTCCTTACATTTACTTGCGATGACAAAAGCGAAGATTTCAAAGGTATTCTTCATGATGGTTCTCAATTCGCGTGGGATGATCCTGTATTATTTTATCAGCACTTTAAAAGAAAATGGCTTGAATTTTTTACGATATACATCTGCAAGCACTTTGCTAGGCAAATCGGAGGCATCAAGGAGCATAGTTGGGTTATGGAGATTCAAGACCGGGGAAGCCCACATATCCATTTAGTACTTTGGACCAACAAGTCTGTTCAAGAGCTAATTGATATGAATGTTGTTCATACCTGGTTTCCACATCCACGCTCGGCTGATCCTCTTATGTATGATTTAGTTAACAAGCTGCAACTTCATAAGTGTAATGATAGGTAAGATTAACTAGTTGAATTAACTCACAATAAAATTATTTGCTAAATATTTAATTCTCATTACAGGTATTGTAAGAGAGGTGATCCCAACAAGAAGTGTCGTTTTGGGTACCCTAAACCTTATTCTCCTGCTACTGTTCTTGACTCAGAACATAGCTGTACTTACAAGCGCGATGTGGGCGATACATATGTCAACAATTATAACCCTTATCTTTTGGCAGTCTTTAAAACATCGATGGACATTCAGTACAACGATGGACCTCAAGCAGTTCGGTACCTTGCCAAGTATTTAGCCAAAGACGATTATGAAGCAAAGATTATTTTAAAAAATATTCAAGTTCAAAACCAAGGCTATTACAAAAGGACAACATACGTTTCCGAACGTGAGCACTATTCCACAAGAATTGTAGGAGCTGTCGAGGCAACATATGATCTGATGGGTTGGAGAAAGCACAGCAATTCCAGAAACGTGCTATTCCTAAGTACAAACCTCATGGGTCAGGACACTAGGCGCTTGCGGGACGATGTGAAGGATTTGGAACCTGAAGACGAACAAATTTACTCCATGACTCCTGTTGGTAAGTAATAACTTGTAGTCTTTTATTTATAAAGCTAACTTTTTTTTCTCCTAGAATTGTACGAGAAACGGAATGGTGCTGAAAATCTTACCATGCCCCAGTTTTTTAGTTTTTACAAGAGAGTCTACAAACAAATGAGAACTGTTCCTAGAGGAATGGTAACACGTCCCTTCCACCCAGACCCTTTGCCTGAATATGTAGTGTGTTTTCGACGTTTAATTTACAAAATCGTTAAAGATAAAATTTCTTTTTGGAGAACGTATAACCAAAGCGAGACAAATGGAGAGACTTTTTATTATCAGCAAATTGTTTTGAAGCTTCCGATAATTGGTACAACATACGAAGACAAAATGCGGCCTTTTGGTACATATAAAGGTAAATAATGAGATCATAATAAAAAAAGTGAAACTTTGACTAATAATACAATTACGTAGACTTCTACGAGCATTTACTCAATGATCAGCTCAAAACTGCTCGAAGCAATCAACGATGCCTTGGTCAAGACTACGCAAAGAGCCACAATTATGGGCGGTGTCAAAACTATTCTTTTTGGTGATGTTGCGCAATTGCTTCCCATTCAAACAAAAGAGGGTAAAATCTGGGAGTCTGAAATTTTTTAATATTGTACCTCGTTATTCTCTTCATGATCCTGTTCGACAACAAGATGAATATTTCATTGGAATTCTCAACAAGGTTTGAGATTATCAGTTCGATGAGTCAGTGATCGAGTTCATAAACAAAAGAACCGTCCACAAGTCCCAGCTTCCCCTTTCCTGCCTGCGCCTGTATACTACTCGTAAACGTGTAGCAAGTGCCAACGAAAAAAACTTCGCGAGTTTTCCTGGTGAGGGCCAAGAATACCGGTCCGAAGATACTCATGTTGGCAATAAAGGAACAGCGAGAATGGCGTTACGAGAAACAAGGCTGTTGGAGATATTGATGCTCAAGCCTCAAATACCCGTTATGCTGATACATAACCTGCACGTACCTACTAGATGGGTTAACGGTACAATTGCTCCAATTGAGTACATATAGGAAGAGAATATCTGTCTACGAAAGCGATTGCCAAATGGAAACGATGTAATTTATTGGATTCAACGCATCAGCCGTCAAGTTCCTAACACTAGCTATTGCAGTACGCAGTTTCCAATTGTACCGGCCTTTGCCACAACCATACACAAGACTCAAAGTGCTACAATTGACTGTGTTGGTATTCATTTGGATAACATGCTCTCGCTTGGTCAGCTCTATGTTGCAATGTCCCGTGTAAGAAAGATGGAGGATCTTTAATTTTTCGGCTCTGAAATGCCTTTAAAAATTAAAAGAAAGTTTGGTGCTGATGTAGATGCAGTTGAAATAATTAAACGTAAACGCCGCAATGAAGCGTTTTGATAAATAAAATACATTTTCTGAAGATACTACAGCTGTTAAAAGAAGAATAATTGTATATTAAAAAAACATATCGCTCACTGGAAAAAAACAAGAGCATATCCGACGTATGATGTTTAGCAAGAGCTTTAAAATGGCAGAGGGATGCTGAATCAAGTCACAAGCTGAGTGGCAGCAGGGCTATATAATCGGAACGATCTTATTTTTTTTTTTTATATATATGAATATATCAGGTCTTTGCAATAAATGCTTTTCTCTGCGTATTGAAAACCTAAAAGTATATACATAATATGTGCACTTACTGACATGTTGGTTTCACAATACTTGACAGTTGTATTGTTGAATAATCTCTTTCTATTCTCAGTATGTGGATGTTTACAACAATAGGACTATACACTTTTGATGGGGCCAAATCCAACCAATAAAACTTCTAAAACAGCGTAAAAGAATTTTACAGAACAGTACATATTTAAGTTAATAAGACATGTACGATCGTACTTCATAAAAAAGCCCTATCTTCTACAGGTTTATCTTTACCTCCCTCAAAAATTAAACACCAATTATTACCTCTTATGTGCTAACTATTGCCTCTGATTAACTAAGTCATCCATATATCATTTAAAATATCTGTAAAAGAACAATGATGCCGCAAAAAATTGTGCGCTGCTCAGTAATATTGGTATATTGGTCGTAAATGTTTTATTTATATTTCAAAAAAAAAAAAAAAAAAAAAAATAGAACATCTTTCTCTTTGTATTTTCATGGACAGAAAAGAAGTACACAAAAATATGGGATTCTTAAAGAGATCGCAGGCTTCCCTTTGTTATTGGTGGAGTTACTGTGATACTGTATTAGAGGGCTTTTATGACACTCTTATCCCAAATAAAAGTGCCCTCATCATTTGCAGGTTCATCTCCATTTCCTGCTATCCCTCCCTCTAGAATATATTAACCTTTTTTCTATCAAATAGAGCCATATCGCTTTTACTTACTTATATAACTGCTATACTTGGTCTTTACAAACATCTCAATTTTGACGATGAATCGACTGAAGATTTTCTCGCTATTGTTGCACACATGTTTACTAAAAAGCTCGGCAGTTTATACTTGGCCGCTTTCGACTTGTTTGATATGTAAGTTTACAATTTATCTATATTACGCACACAATAAGCTAGCAAAAGAAACGTTTCTAAAAATGATGGTACAGCTTTAATGAATCAATATGGCTTCCTATTTATCATACTATAGACAATGCTATTGAAACATGTCTTGGGTACTGGTTCCCTCACAAAAATATCGTATGCTACCAACATACCTCTATGCCTGATCAGTCTGATTTTTTTCTTGATAAGTTAGCCAGGCTGTTACATCTGAAAGCGGAAAGCAAAAGAATAGAAGAGATCAGATGCATCGATATTGGCTCTGCCAACCAAAAAGACTATTCCAGTACTCTATGTAACGTAGTTAAAACAAGCTTTATTCTATCTTTGTAAAAAAAAACATTAACACAGTCTTCTATAAGGTCTTTTTGTAGTCTTGTATCTTTTCGCTATCATTTTTTTGCTTTTCAAGATCAATCAACTTTTAAAGGCTTTAGATAAATACAATGGTATATTGAAAAATAAGCAAGTCAAATATATACACATGCCGCAAGAAAATAAATCGCTTTTAAGGCATAAACCTCCCAAAAAAATTAGGCGATATAAAAAGGTTGTTCCTCCCCAAAACGAAACTGCTCCTCAAAACGAAACTCTTTTACAAAAAGAAGCCGCCCAACAAGAAGCCGCCCAACAAGAAGCCGCCCAACAAGAAGCCGCCCAACAAGAAGCTGCCCAACAAGAAGCTGTCCAACAAGAAGCCGCCCAACAAGAAGCCGCCCAACAAGAAGCCGCCCAACAAGAAGCTGCCCAACAAGAAGCTGTCCAACAAGAAGCTGCCCAACAAGAAGCTGCCCAACAAGAAGCTGTCCAACAAGAAGCTGCCCAACAAGAAGCTGCCCAACAAGAAGCTGCCCAACAAGAAGCTGCCCAACAAGAAGCTGCCCAACAAGAAGCCTCTCTACAGGAAGAAACTTCCTCACAACAAGAAGCTAGTCAGGCGAAAGAACGCATACAGCCAAAAGAGACTATTATGTCGCATAAAGACAATATCCCTTTATCTGAGCAAAATAACCAGTTGGAAACGGATGATAAAAAGGAAGGTCGTTTATCTGAAGAGAGTATCGATACTAAACAGGAGAAAAATGCTTTACTTGACAAAAGTATGGATTTTCAACGTCCAAAAGATGATTTGCGCATAGGAAAAACAGGTTCTCAACGTAATGATATATCACCTGAAGAAAGTGTTGATACAAAAATAGAGGAAAATACTGCAACAGAAGAAATTACCCATGGCGTTCCACACAAGGATGATACTTTAGCGGAAAATGTTGTGAACGCTCTACCCGAGGAAGCTACTGAGCTTAATAAAGATGGTGATCGTATACATAAACCGATTATGATGGCTGATAAAGAAGCTACCGAATATCGTATCAAAGTGCGCGACAAGTATAAAATGTTCACTATTTCCCGAAATTGTTGGCGCACTTTTCGAAAAAAAATTAAGCTCATTAAAAAAAAAAAGATTTCTTCAAAGTCCGACCCATAAATCATAAATAAAAAAGCTTAGGCTCAAAAAAATATGTACAAAAGGTGAAAAAAGACATTTTAATCCAGATCCTCACCAGAGGATTTTGCATTGCCAGCGCCCAATTGGGGCAAAGGATTAGCACCACTACCACTTCCTCCGCCAAATAGATTGGCCATCATATCTGCCATCATATTACCCTGCTTTCTTGGCTTCGCAATGTTGAAAAAGTTAAGGCCAATTTCTTCAATCAATTCAACAAAATTAGGTTTAGATCCATAAATTCCTTCGTATTTTGATTTAAGTTCATTGAATAAATCAGCTCCAATTCTTTGAACTGTTAATAATAACATTTGGGTGAAGTTCATCCATGGATCAGTGTAGATTTTTTTTTTTTTTTTTTGGGAAGCAACAGGTAAAAATAGAAGATGTGTGAAGTTCTTGTTTTAGTATTTTTTGCTTGATTCATTTTGGGACCTGGATAATGAGGGGACACCGTTACGCAACAAAATACCATAATGAGTCATGAAATGGAGTCGGCATTATATGTCAACCGATATTTTTGGAGTTTCAAATATTTTCCCCGGATACACATTTCTACCGTCATTCGTCTTTACTTTTTTCCTCCCTTCTTTTCCCTTCTATTTTTTTTAAAAAAAAACGTAAATTCATGTATGTCGACTGATAATTATCAAGATCCACTACTCGAACGAACGTTATCTTGGCAAGACGTAAGAGATACCCCCTCATTATCTACTAGACGGTCGTCAACTGTGGATCACGTAGACGGATATCGATATGTGGATTGCTCCAATAGAAAATACCGGAAACCACCATTACAATTCTCTATATCTATCACTAGCATTGATGGTAATACTAACAAAACAACTTGTCACCCCGGATCTATTTTTGAAGGGATGGTTCATATGAAGTTAGATACACCGTTAGCAGCGGAACACCTTAGACTGGTATTTAAGGCATCAGGTAAAAAAGATGAAAGTTAGATAGCGTGATTCCAATCTTTATAAACACTTCATTTATAGAACGTATTCATCATGAGGCACATACTCGGAAGAGAGGAGAAAGATTGTTTGCGATAAAGACAGTATTATGGGGTTCAACAGCTAGACGCAATGAAGAGCAATGGCCACTCATCGAATCTGGTGAACACCAATTTCCTTTTATGTGTGAAATCCCAATGGTGAATTATCCGCCTACGTACAGAAACCATTTGGCATCATGTGTTTTCGAATTAATGGCTTGTCTCGATAGACCTGGTATTCGACCATTTCAAACAGTCCCAACTACAATTCGTTATGAACCATACATTGTGTCTACAACTAATATACTACCAAACATATACCAGCAAGAAGCACTCATCAACAATCATAAAGTCCTGGTGACTTTGTCCAAAGGTTGCTCTTTTAATTTACTAGATAGAAATTCCGATTTAATCAAGTTACAGCTATTTGTTACACGACCAATTGAATTGTTTAGTCACATTGAAGTGTTCATAAAAAGAAATATACAGGTGAGTTTTGGAGCGTATCAAAGATCGGATAGTATGGTCATGAGTCATGTAGAACAATCCAGCTTCGGTGTTGAGAGAAAGAGTGAAAACGGCTGTACTTACTACATACGATTACCTATCCCGACTGAAATCAGTAAACATAATAATCCAACCATTCTCAAAAACTTTAGTGTTTTTGGTATGACACCCAGTTTTGATTTCTCTCGCCATGTAAAAATGGACTATAAATTGCACATTACTGCGAAAATTAAAACGGGGTTAATATCATCAAAACGTGAGCTATTTGCTATACCGCTGCATTTTGGTACTGTGGCCTCTGGTGAGCCACTGCCCCCAAATTTGTTATCCTATAGAGATCCTCAGGTTATCCAGGACACAACATTAAGTACAAAGCCAAGGTTCATAAAGGCAACACTACCTGAGGAGCAACTACCAGCATATGATCATGATCTATCACCTCCGGAGTATTCATCTGGATTGCGCAGCATTACGTCATCATAAAGTTTAATATCCAAATTGCTGTTACGCAAACATTAGTTTGGTTTCCCACAAATACACATTTTGTGCTTTGGAGATCATACATTTTTTTACTCATTAAAAAACATATTTTAAACTGCTGCTTATATTTAGGTAAAAAAAAAAGAACCCCGGCGCTTTTAATAAAATCTTTTCGAAATCCAATTAAATACATTGGTCACATTGGAGCTCAAGGACGATCAACAATACAAATATAATAAAGCCAGTCCTAACAGAAAGGGATCCTAATATACAAGAGTGATCGTATGATATTATCTAAATTGGCTGCTGTTTATGGAGCTGTAGGGCAATATAATGTTGCGATAAAAACAAACAACTAACTCTTTATAAGTGTGTTTCAATTATGACATATGCGGGAAATGATTGGCTATTCCTTTGATCCGAAATATTTACGATCATCTAATCTTAGATAAGAAATGCTGGACGGTTTCTAATATCAGTGAGTGGCGAGAACTATGTTACTTTCTGTTACTGCTAAGTCTTATTTTACCCGGACATGGGACTTGAACTACGAAGGAATGGGTTTTATGTTTTAAAATATGTTTGGGGAAAAAAGGAATTAGTTAGGGGTATTTTGCCAAAAAGTATCAGGAAACTTGGGCAAAATATCAATTGGTTAAAATTAAAGTCCTGGATTACAAAACTTTCAAAGTCAACTCTCGACTTTTTCGACTGAGACTAAATGATAGGTGGGTATTACAATTGCATATTTGTTCAATAAACTATTTTCAAAAATACGAGATCAAAGTGTAAAAATAAAAACATCGTTCACAACATAAAAAAAAAAAATACGAAAAAAGATTGGTTCAAAGACTGTAAAAAAAAATTGAGCTTACCACTTTATGTTTGACCTGCGATAACAGATCTAGAAAGTTTTAATTGCGACGTTGACGAACATTTCTGATGTTTTCTTGGTCATTTTGGGTCCTTGCTCTTCGTTGTTCCTGAGGAGCTTCTCCGTTGTTCCTGAGGAGCTTCTCCGGGTCTAAATTTTAAGGGGATACTAAACGAACAATATCAACCATGTTTAAACAAGCAGTCATATCACGATTCCATAGACGAGAAAATCCTATTTGTGTTATTACTAGCATTGGAATCCCGCCGAACGTAAGCTGTCTCGTATTTGACTCCTCGAATATAATCACTATTTTATGTGTTTTTATGTATAATATATTTCACATAATATAATGCTGATTCTATAATGTAAAAGCCCTACTCTCTGTATTATAGACACAGTACGTTCGCATAATCTTCTACCTGGGGATCAAGTTCTTTATACTTGTCTCCATTAATTATATTGAATGTGGTATTTTATGGCACCATTTATGATAGATCCAGTAATCCAACTACCGGACCTTACAATGATGAATAGTTTATATAGTCGTGCACTATGTCAAATAATATCCTGTTGTTGTGTCGGAATTCTACCTGTCCTTAGACTTAACAAACAATTATATTCAAAGATAATTACAATTTTTTTTTTAAAAAAAAAAGACAATTTAATCGGACTCTTTTTTGTTTAAACTATATATTCTCCTTGCCTAAAAATATGGAGAACATATCTAAAAATGAGTTTTAGCTTGTCTAGAAATAAAAACTAAGATCATCTAATTCAAAGTTATGATACTGTAATGTGGAGATTTTTTTTTATCGTCACTTGAATTTAAACAGATGCATGCTGGCTTCTTAACATTTCAACCGAAAAAGAAAATTCTAGAGTGATTTTTGGAACATTCAAAAATAAGAACTTGGCGTTAGCCTTTCGACGATTCATTTGATACATACTTAATAAGAAAGAGACACGACATATTACAAGGATTGAAATCGTAACAGTCCCCTGTATATAAAACATTGTTTTATCAATAAATTGAAGGTATTTGAATAGTTTAGTGCAGCCTGTTAGCTTAGTTATACATATTAAAAGTACTGTGAATCAATTATCAAATTCTCAAAGATTTCGTGGTTTAGAAATTAATGCCAACCCCAATATCTTGTCTACAATAAGTTTCTTAAATAAATTGCCCTTCCGTAAATGAACGTAATGCCTGTCCCCTGATGTCTGTTTCAAGACCATGTGATCCCATATTATTGAAATCAGAGCCTGTTCGCTATCTCAGAACCTCGTCCCGTTATTGATACACTCATTTATAAAGCAAAGTCGATGGACGATGAAATTAAATCCTGAATTTAAATAAATATTCTTTCAATAAAACAGATTTCTACCAAATCCATTTCTTTCATTACGCTTAAATATAGTACAACATTTGGACTTTCTCAGGTACCAAAAAGTACTGCTTTCAAGAAACAAACTCATGTAATACAAAATAAATTTCTTTCTCAGATAAGAATGTCAAGTAAAAATTGGGAAGAGCTCACGGAACGGCCTTTTTTTTTTGAAATAATAAATTTTGACAAGTATCACATATTACAAATTGCCGTAATTTCCCGTCATAGAAGTAGACAAACTTATTATCTAAATTAAGCAAAATTCTATACAGACGGATACTTGCTTCCTCCAGTTTTATTTGTATATGTGAATAATGTTAGAACTTTATGTTTCTTGAACCAATTGGGCTGTCCAAATCACGGTGGTACCAAGAATAATACTAAGAAAAAAAAAACTTTAATTTTTTTTTTTACCAAACCTCAAACACTTCTTTCCTTTATTTCACAATCATGCATAATAAATGACGATTTGTTTTTATCAGTAGAAAAACATGAGACAAAAGATTATTGAAGGGCAATGCAACTAAGATATTTGTTGCACAAATGTCAAATTAATTTGGGTGTAATCAAATGCTGTGTTTCAATCTCTATCAGCTCTGATTTCATCATTTCTTTTGGACCCGTGATGATCATTTGAACAATGGAGACAGAGAAGAAAATGTTTATAAATAGAGAGAAATAATTAATTAACCTTTCCCTTTAATCCTGTTTTTTTTAAAAAAAATAAAAATATTTTATACAGGCTCTTGAGAATGAGTGACACATCAGAAAGAACCTCATTATTAGATCGCCGTAGATCTTCTAAATTGGCAAAGAATTATAACACAGAAGATACCCCAGTATTGTCTATACCATTGCCATCTCCCTATCAAGAACATGATCCTCTCGTATTTCCCACCTCAGCCGCAACATCCAATGATAATGGATTACACAAAAAATTTAAATGGTTTATTACGCGCACAGGGTCTTATGACGAAGACAGACAAGGTTTGGTTAAAGAGAGTACCGGTATTAGAGTTTGGAGTGAATCCTATTCAAGCATAGGTAAGGTTTTTTTTTTCATTTCGGCAATATATTGGTTTCTTATATAATGACTAGATTGGATTCATGATCGAATTAAGGAAGGTGTCCGAAAGCGGAGACTTCAAGATGTGCCAGGTGTGAGAGGCGAGCTATTAAAAGCAAGCGATGCATCGCAGGCATGGATACTCGTTATATTAATTGGAACCGTGGTTGCTGCCATCTCTTGGTTTATTGATGTTGTTCAAGAATGGATGTCTGACCTTAAACAAGGCTACTGTACAACAAACTGGAGACTAAACAGCAAATTTTGTTGTTGGGAAAGCGAAGGTGACTATTTTAAAATTTTATACGATTGCCCAAACCGGTACTAATTGTTTATTATAAGAAGGAGTATGTGATGCATGGAGGACGTGGCCTCAGGCTTTTGATGTTCAAGGGGAAGGAAAAACATATCATACTGCAATGATCATGTATACTGTGCTTGGTGTAAGTTCCGATGACAATTCTCCTTATATTACATGGCTATAGTTTTAACCTTTTCTACATTCTAGCTGACATTTTCATTAATTGCTGCTGCCATGGTAAAATTTACAGCAGAGAAGGTTACAGTGCGTAAACCCTCTAGACCCATTCCCTTTTCAAAATCTCCTTCTATGGCATCGATTCCTTTTGATTCACTCTCCTTTACCAGCATCCGAGGAGATCCATCTACTACTGCCGCTGCTTCATATGAAAAATTGGAACCACCCCAGTATGAAACAAAGTATGCGTACTACAGTGCAGGTTCCGGTATTCCCGAAGTCAAAGTCATCCTAGGTGGATTTGTGATTAAGGGGTTCTTGGGAATTAAAACTCTTATTGTCAAGAGTATAGGAATGGTAATAAACAAATGCAGTAAATTAGATTATTACTAACACGCCTGCAGATTTTCTCCACATCAGCCGGTCTCAATACCGGCAAAGAGGGACCGTTTGTTCACTTGGCGTGCTCAGCCGGAAATATCGCCTGCAGATTGTTTCCTAAATTTAATAAGAACGAGAGTAAAATAGATTAGACTGAATTCATTGTAATTTTTTTCTAACAATTCCCTTAATCATTTTAGGTAAAAGGAGAGAAATATTATCAGCCGCAGCTTCAGCTGGTGTTGCTGTTGCCTTTGGTGCACCTATTGGAGGCGTCTTATTTAGTTTGGAAGAAGTCAGTTATTACTTTCCAATGAAGACCATGATTCGAAGCTACTGCTGTGCCATGGTTGCTGCTATTGTACTCAAGGTAATTTAGATATTAAATTAGCAAAATATTCATGATAAAACGACTAACATAATCCTTTTAGATCTCAGACCCTTTTGGAACTGGAAAGATTGTTTTATTCCAAGTCTCCTATGATAAAGAATATCACTTATTTGAAATGGTTCCTTTGATTCTATGCGGCGCATTCGCAGTAAGTCTCTTCACATAAACACAAACATAGGAAAACCGGTTGCCAAAGCAATGGGTTAGACCATATTTATTTGACAATGCCATTACTAAAATCAAGGTGTATATCATTAGGGGTTTTTTGGTGCATTTGTGACCTACTTTAACATAAAATATCAACACTTTAGAAAGTCATCTGTTGTTGGTAAGTATCCAATTACTGAAGTATTATGCATCATGCTTGTTACTGCTCTTGTGAGTTATTGGAATCCATTCTCAAGGTGAGAATAACCGCTTTTTTATTTAACGTTTTTTTCAAATTTGAATTTACTAAAAAAAAACGTTTTCATATTTTAGAATGGGACTTAGTGCATTTGCAGCAAATTTGTTTTCAGAGTGTACACCTACCAATGATAACGGCGGTCTCTGCGCGTAAGTTATTCATTATTTGCATGTATACCTTACACTTTTATCTAAAAAAATAATAATCAATTCCACATTTTTTTAATTATGCAGACGTACAGTTGCAGAAATCCCAAACCTTCTTTATTTACTGATTACGACATTGATCATTAAAATGGGGCTGACTATGATCACATTTGGATGTGCTGTACCCGGTGGAATTTTCTTACCTAGCCTTATCATTGGTGCGATCACTGGAAGAATAATTGGTCTCATTATGCAATATCTCACACTGACCTACCCTGGTGCATGGCCTTTTACTGCTTGTGAATTGGATCTTGCTACGCGTGGTGAATGTGTTATTCCAGGCGTGTATGCAATTGTGGGAGCTGCAGCTGGGCTTGCTGGTGTTACCAGAACAACAAGTAAGTATCATGTGTAAAAAAAAAAAACTTTATATCAACCATCATGTTTATTTTAAGTTTCTTTGGTGGTCATCATGTTTGAGCTGACTTATTCCTTGACATATGCATTAGTAAGTGAATCGATCTAAAACCATTTGATTTTAATATCACCTGACCTTTTATTTAAAATTAGCCAATCATGATTTCTGTTATGGTACACACACACAAAAAAAAACCTTGTTTTTATGCTTAATGACATGTTAATTTTTAGGTTGCCAAATGGGTTGCTGATGCAATGTTTGTAGAGGGAATCTATGATCTGTTAATCGATTTAAAGGGGTATCCATATTTGGAATCCAGAAGAGAATACGTTCATACCATGACAATTATGGAAATCACAGAATACCTTTCCACCATCGATGCAGATGAGCCCATTTCTATAGGTAAAATCAAGCATAAATTATCCATCCTTGGTGCCATGGGTTATTCTGAAGATGGCGGATTCCCCATTTTAAGTGATGGCAATATCTTGGAAGGTTACATCGCCACCTCAGAAATTGTTCACTGTATAGAACAATTGGAATTAACACTTACCAGTTCCGCGATGACTGAAGCAGAAATAGAGAAAGTACCATGTTACTTTAACCGTGTGACAAATTTAGATCATTCTCCAGTAAATCATGATTTGAAGACACCCGTACGAAACTTGTTGGCACACGGTCATGATAATTTGGAAGCTACCCTACCAAAACAATCTATGAATGACTTTTCGCAGTATATTGATCATGTAAGTATTTGTTCTATCATTTCTTTTTTTTGCTGGTATTAATAGCTTATAGGCACCCTTAACAATCAACCAAAATGCGTCAATGACGTTGCTTATGGACATGTTTACTAAACTCGGAGCAAGATATGTCTGTGTCACACACACAAATGGCAGATACCTTGGTATCATTCATAAAAGAAGATTACTAGCCTACTTGAAAGAATTGGATGAAGAGGAATAAATAATAGACCATGATTTTTTAATTTAATATTAAGATGTGATACCGAGTTTATGGGTTTTGCAGAGCAGTAAAAAGGTGAATGCGGGACCAATCAGAAAAGTTCATTTGTGTATGACAGAGAGGGACAATGCGCATTAATAATAATAGTGTCTACAATTTTATTTTTTTAAGTTTTTGAGTATAGAAAGATTTTGTTCTATAGATAATCTACAAGTTCATAGCTAAAAAGGAGAAGGGGTGTATGTATGAAAAGGGTTCGGAAAGGGGAGGGGATATTTAATATTTAGTAATTTATTGGGGGTTGGAACCAGTGGTGTTGTTGTTGTTGTCGGTGGCGGAACCAGTATCGTTTTGAGCGGCACGGTTCTTGTAAACCATCTCGAAAAGCTTAAGAGAGCTAGATTGGAGATCGTCAATCTTAGCCTTAAGGTCTTCAGGGTTGATGTTGGCTTCACCAGCTTGAGCCTTTAAGGCTTCACCACGGAGAGCAGTGATCTTTTCCTTAAGGGCATCGGCTTCGGCCTTATCGAGTTGTTCCTTGAAATCATCCATGGCCTTTTCGGTTTCGCTCATAACAGAGTCGGCACGGTTAGCCATCTCAATGGTATCACGACGAGCACGATCAGCTTCAGCATTGGCCTCAGCTTGTTGGATCATGTTCTCGATTTCGTCACTGCTTAAACCAGAAGAAGCGGCAATGGTCACTAATTTTTATAAAGTGAGTCAATAACTATTTCCCTTTAGCCCTTTTACTATGTATACTTACAAGATTGATCACGGTTGGTGGCCTTATCCTTGGCACTGACGTTGACAATACCATCAGCATCAATATCAAACTCAACTTGAATTTGAGGAATACCCTTGGGAGCAGGAGGGATACCAGTCTATATAAAGAATATGTTAGTCCTTGCCCTCTCAATTAACCTTAACTAAATATACATACCAAGTTGAAGTCACCTAAGAGCTTGTTATCGCGACAGAGTTCACGTTCACCTTGGAAGACACGGACGGAAACTTGAGTTTGACCATCAGCAGCAGTAGAGAAGACTTGAGCCTTCTTGGTAGGGATAGTAGTGTTACGGTTGATCAAACGGGTGAAGACACCACCGAGGGTCTCAATACCTAAAGAAAGGGGAGTGACATCGAGCAACAAGATATCAGTGACGGAACCGGCGAGGACACCACCTTGAATTGCGGCACCAATGGCAACAGCCTCATCAGGGTTGACAGACTTGGAAGGTTCTTTACCGAAGACGGACTTGACAGTCTCGACAACCTTGGGCATACGAGACATACCACCGACGAGAATGACATCGTTGACGTCCTTGTTGGCAATACCAGCATCCTTCATGGCTCTCTCACAAGGGGGAACGGTACGGGAGATAAGATCACCGACGAGGATTTCATACTTGGCACGAGTCAACTTGGTGTTGATATGCTTGGGGCCGGAAGCATCAGCGGTAATATAAGGCAAGTTAATGTCAGTTTGGACAGTGGAAGATAATTCGATCTTGGCCTTTTCACAAGCTTCACGAATACGTTGAATGGCCATACGGTCACCAGCAAGATCAATACCAGACTCGGTCTTGAACTCCTTGAGGACATGACGGACGAGGTGAGAATCGAAATCTTCACCACCGAGAGCGGTATCACCGTTGGTAGACTTGACTTCGAAGACACCGTTTTGGATTTCGAGGATAGAGATATCAAAGGTACCACCTCCCAAATCGTAAACAGCAATGGTAGAATCACCAGTCTTATCAAGACCGTAAGCCAAAGCAGCGGCAGTAGGCTCGTTGATGACACGCATGACATCAAGACCAGCAATCTTACCGGCATCCTTGGTAGCTTGACGTTGAGCATCGTTGAAATAAGCAGGAACAGTGATAACGGCATGCTTAACCTTCTTGCTAAGATAACCTTCAGCAGTTTCCTTCATCTTACCCAAAACAAAGGCACCCATTTGAGAAGGAGAGTACTTCTTACCGTTGGCTTCAACCCAAGCATCACCATTGTTGTGAGCAATAATCTTGTATGAAACAGCAGGAATATCAGCTTGAACAGCGGGATCCTTGAATTGACGACCGATTAAACGCTTGGTAGCATAAACGGTGTTTTGAGAGTTGACAACAGCCTAAAAAATTAAATATCCGTATGTCAGCAAACGACACTTAACGATACATCCCGAGAAAAATGACTCATAATTCAAAAAAAAGATATTTACCTGACGCTTAGCGGCTTGACCAACCAATAATTCACCATCCTTGGTGAAAGCAACAACGGAAGGAGTAGTACGAGCACCTTCAGCGTTTTCAATAACTCTAGGGTTCTTGCCTTCCATAACGGAGACACAAGAGTTAGTAGTACCCAAATCAATACCAATGACAGGACCATTGACGGCTTGGCTGTAAGCACGGTTGGCGGTAGAAAGAACGCCAGTCTAAAGAACGAGAAGAAAAGCGTGATTAACAAAAAAATCTTCAACTGTCGGATAATGTATTTAACTTACGTTACGTGCCAAGGTAGGGAAAAGACGTTGGTGGGCAACCTTTGATAAGTTGTACATTTTTGTAGTTTGTATAAAAAGTGGGTAAAACAGAAAAAAAAGAAAAAAAAAGAAAAAAAAGATGGCACTTTATATATGCCAGGTACCTTACGAAATAAAATCTTTGGCCGGGGTGGACTTCAAAAATTCGTTCTTTCGTTTTCGATCAAAAAAAAAAATAACTTTAAAAAGTAATAAGTTATCTTTCCCCCAGTCACAATTTTTTAGTGCTTTTCCTTTTTAGTTTACGTACGCTGAACTCAGTGGTGCATTTTTTGAATGGAACATCCATCCAATTAAACTTCAGTTCGAAACTTTGTATTTGGCTCTTTCGTAGTTATTCTTTTTTTTTTTCTGGTCTCATTACCAGGGTGTTCGAGTTTGAAAGCCAATTTCGCAATCCAAGTAAACCTTGTATCTATTAAAGTTCCTGACTTTGACAATATGAAACACAGTAGAAAGAGTGCATAAGCAATTATACCTAATGTAAGTATCAGAGCCTTTGCCTTCTAAAATAATAAGAATACCAAACCCCCCCCCCCAAAACCAAGGTTTTGACAATAATATGGAGATGGACAGCTTTACTCAATTACGGATATTGCCCCTATTATTCATCGAGCGAAGTAAGCCAGATGGTAGAATATGGAAACAACGGCTGTGAATGCGTGTTTTTTCTCCTAAAAGTCTCCATAAATGAATTTGATTAGGCATTTCGGGTAATAGTGAAGAATAAAGTAAGGCGGAATCAACTTGAACTGTAATGCTCGTACAAACGATTGCTCGACACTCCAAAACAGCTTAAACAAATTTCCACTGAACTCAAAAAATGTTCGATTTAGAAGTTTGCAGAACGATGTATTCCACTTTTCTCCGCGATCACATCAACCAATCAAATATTTCTACCTATTTATCACGGCATGTTTTTAATCTTTTGACAACGACAAAGACATCCTTTTAGAGCCTAGCTGATGGTCGGATTAAGGACACCTATTGCTTGTAAAAGATAGAGCAAGGAAACTAAATTACCAGTATGTAACGTAAATTCTACCACTATTCTAGCGTTCGCAAATAATAGCGTGCTTTAAAAGAAACATTTCATAGAACAAACGAATCCGCAGTCAATTGAGCATAAGATTTAACAATTAGAACAGACTTTACATTGTAGGCCACAAAAGCGAAGGATCCTTTATCTTGTAGTATTTTTTTTCCATTTGTTTGTGAGTGTCTAGTCGTTTACATTGATTAAAAAAACACTTCATCAACTTTGATTTTTCTTTTTACGCACGTAGACTCCAGAAGGTTCTATGCGAGGCTTGTCTCCGCAGGGTGGATCCAAGGTGCCACGAATAGCCGCTTGTACTTCAAGTGGGAAAGTTGCATGCCTTGAGCTTTTCTATTATTTGATTTTTTGTTTATGAACGTTACTTTGAATAATTATAATCTTACCTAAAACATAACAAATCGAACGATTAATCTAAGTAGGATAATAAATACCAACAGTTTGGAAATATTGCACGGGCTCACTTCTCTTAATATACAATTTAGATTCCTCCAGAGTGTGCATGGAAGGACCTGGCACTTTCAATAAATCTACCAATTTCAATATTCGAAGCCAGAGTTTACTTGCACATTAAGGTTGGAACAACAGTGATTTAGTAAATTGATCTACGCATTAAAAAAAACTAAGCGTCTGATAGACGAATCATTGATGAGAGTGCTATTTTCATATTTGAACACCCATTTTAAAATAACTCTTTCGTAATTGTATTACGCTTTAAATAAGAAGAAGTAATCGTAAATAATTTTACGATACATGCGTGTGTTTAGAAACTAATTGAATTGACCAAAAAACAGCTTGTTGCAACAGCAGCGGCTGGTTAGCGCATTTCAAGGTCCGAAATGTACCATATTCGGAAATAATTCATGCCAACCATTGGGAAAGAAGACGTGTTTTTTTATATGTATAAATTAAAATAAAAAATAAATAACAATTTAAATAACGGGAGAGGCAGCTAAAAGATCAGCGAAACGAATGACCATACGTTGCATGTCATTGGATCGCATAGCACTTGTTTCCAATACCTCAGCGTGGTTTGCAAAAGTTTTTTCGGTATCTTCTTCAGTATCGACTTGTTGGGTTAAGCCCAATTCTCGCATGACCTCTAGTTTAGCATCTTTTCCTCTTGCTCTCACCACATCATTGGTGATCAAACTGATGCCCAATACTTTGACACCGGCATGACGAGCAACCACGACTTCGGGTACGGTGGACATGCCTACAGCATCAGCACCAATGGAGGCTAAATAACGTGCTTCCACTCTGGTCTCAAAACTGGGGCCAGTGACCATAGCGTACACTCCCTCACGAATATCCTTTTCACTAATACCTACTTCGAAGGCGGCCTTAAAAGCCAACTTACGGAGTGCATATGTGTATGCATCGGAAACAGCTGGGAATCGGGGTCCGAAGGATTCAATATTAGGGCCCATCAAAGCGTTGTTGCCCACCATACCGGGAAGAGACAAGTGGTCATTGATGATCATCAAATCGCCTACCTTGTGTACGTCTTTCAATCCACCGCATGCATTGGTCACAATAAGAGCCTTGATGCCCAACAAAACCATCACACGCACGGGTAAAGTACATTGTAACATGGTGTGTCCTTCATAGCAATGGAAACGTCCCACCATAAATACAGTAGGGGTACGTGACTCACCTAAATGACCAAATACAAGCTTACCAGCGTGTCCAGCAACTAAATATACCATTAAATATATTTTACATAGTTATATTTTCACTCGTGTGTTTCGTTTACCTGTGCTGGAAACAAAACCGGGAATGTCCTTGTAAGAAAACTCGACCTTGGTAGTTTGGTCAATCGTCTCGACTAAACCACCTAATCCAGAACCACAAATGACACCAAGTTCAACCGTTTTAAAATGCTCAGGCAAATTAGACCTGAGGTAATCGGCACTGGCTTGGTAGGTTTCTTGAGTAATGGCAGCCATTGTTAATAAATTAAAAAAATAATAGAATAAAAAGTAAGCTTAACACCAAAAAAAAAAAACTTTTGCGTTTTTATATAGGTTGCGGCCAATGAACCTTATCTGATGTCTATTTGGGTTTTGTTGAATGACCCGTGGGAACAATTGACAATCTCATGATAACATAAAGGCAATTATAGATCTGGTATATTTGCACCAAAAATATATATACCGATTTATCAGTTCTAACGTAAATAGAACAACGAGTTTAATCTTTATTATTTAGTGTAGACATTTCCATGCTTTACCCCGTCTCATCGTAAACATTAATCATTTGGGGAAGGTAGATATCGCATAATCTCGTTATCACAACGACGATGATAACGAGAGAGATCAAAAAATTCCCCTAATTTTTTGTAGTGGAAAACACATACTATCTCAAAGTAGGCTTGATAAAAGTAACTCCTGAGTATTTTGTACCCCTGAAAAATGCTTAAATCAAGCATGATCAATTTGTCCTTCAATGCAAATATAGGTTTTGCGGTAAAATTGTACGGTACTTAATTTATTAATAAATTGATTCATCTTTAGTCAAAGATAAGCCAAGTATTATCTACCAGAAAACCATTTATTATGCCACTGATAAAATTTAGCCTCTTTTTTTTCCTGAATGTAAATATGTTTTGTGAACCATTGGCTATGGTTCGTGCAGTGAGAGATTTCCCATTGTACGCATGTAACACCTCCGCTAATGCATGAGTATCTTTTCATGCCACATAAGTCCCTTAGCCTTGTCTTTATTAAAAAATAAAGATGATGCACCGTCATAAATAAAAAGGAATTGTCTCGTCAAGTGTTGTGTCAACAGAAGACAACTGTTTCGTGAGTAAAAATAATAATGTCTTAATGCGATATTATCCAATCACGTCTCGCCATGTTTGGTTTTCTTTTGTTTGTTAAACTCAGCAGTGCCTTAAATAAACTATTTTTACACGAATTCATTTTTATTTCTCTTAATCATCTTATACCTTCATTTTCAAATTTCAAACATGGTAAGTAGAATAAAACCTTGAACTCGTGTGTATTGTTACTTAGCCAGAGCTATTTTAGGCTTCTACTCCTACTCTCCGTCAAAAAAACGAGCTTTACAAGAATAGATCAGCAAAAGGCCTAGTTGGTGCCAAGGCTTCAGAGGTACGAAAAAAAAAAAAAAAAAAAAAAAAAAAGAACTAAGCATACCCAAATAAAGGAATGAAACTAACACTCAACTTTTCTTTCTAGAAAACTAAGGTTGTAGTCAAGACACAATATCCTTACTGGGCTATGGGCTTGATTGCATTTGCCTTGTTTGGTGGTGGTAAGTACATTGGAAATACATGTAAGAAAAACACGAAATATTCAACATCACTTTTCAATTAGCTCTTATCCAAATTCTTGATCTCTTCTTTTAAAAACCTTGTTCACACGCAATCCAACTTTTCTTTTTATCATATGCATAATAAACCATTTTTATATCACCCATTATATATATATTTTTTTGGGTTACTCCAAATACCATTTTAGATCTTGAATGGTTCGGCCATCCACATTAAGAGAAAGAAAGAGAAAGAAATAACAAGATGGAAAGTGGCACTTTTTATAAAGAGGCAAAGGCACTTAAGTATTCGTCAAACTTTATCTTACCTAAAGTAGACAAAAATGTGGCCTAGTCTGGCTGTCACAAGAGTTGAAAATATCAGTACACGCCATTGTAATATTGCGGTGGCGAAGTCGATGAACCTTAATCAGCTGTAGCTATAGTAAAAAAAAAAAAAAAAAAAAAAAAAAGAGTAAAAAAGCCATATCTACAAATGTAAATTTGTATTCAGCCAGATTCTCCATGGAGACGAGATGGTTTAACCATGGATACATTATTTAGGAATGACATAAATAACGGCCGTATTCTTGTTTTAATGACTAAACCGAGAAGAACGAATGAAAAGCTGTGGGTGTAACCTTAATTGTATCACCAAGGGAAAAATTGCTGAAACCGAATATATAAATGCAAAGCAAATTTTAATTTCTTTTGGTTTTTTCTTATTATCTTTTAAAATTTTAGAACGCGATGGCAGTTATTCAATGGGTTTATTCTTCCGGTCAATCATGGCTCAGTCTCGATAAGCAAGCACAATCACAGATTGAAAAGCTTTGGAGTATGGACCAAGCCAATTGGATTCTAAGCGACGCCTTTTCTGGACCTGTCTATGTTGATACCAATCAAATGCTTCTCATGTACGAAGGTTATTCTTATACCATTGCTCGTCGCCAAGTCCACATGTCGGATCCTTGATTTATTTTCCAAATCTTTGTTTTCATATACCAATATCTATATATGTTATACACACTTTTTTATAGTTGTACACATTCGCCACTTTTCTCCCTTTCTCTATCTTATAAATACCATGTCATAATAAAAAACATCTTTGTCTAAAAAAATCACAACCTTAAGTCTTTGCGCAACCTATAGTAAAGTCGTACAGTGTATTTTATTTTTGCTGCGTCCATTAAATTCCAACTGATCTTTTATTTGCTACATGTGGAACAAGTTGTGGCGCATGCATATTGCATATTCCATTCATCTGTAAGAAATCATGTATTCCCCTATTTTTTCTCTTCTATCCTTTTGCGTAAGATGACCTTACTTTGATTACTCTTTTCTTTCAGATGATTACAGCTGATTTTGTCATTCGATGAATGTACACTTTTCTAATTATTACATAATACATGCTCCATTAATAATGAACTTATCGTCTTACTAATACGATTTGTTGGGATCAGCTTTCTTTTTGTCTTTTCTGTATCACCATGTCTTGGCTTGTTGCTACGACAAGACATATATGGTAAGGGAAAATCCGATTACGCTAAAGGATTTATCCGCTTCTTTTGTGTGTCGTACATTACGCTGGGACTCCGAATAAACAAACAAAGCAAACAAAAAAAAAAAATATCTGTGTGCCCTTTTTCGTCTTTAAAAATTACACGCGTCATGAATCGCTCATTAACACGCTCGTCATTTCTAGCCATACCATTCACATCCTATTTTACAAAAAGTGCACCGGGTGAGGCAACAAGAGTCATGTCTACCATGACTCCTAATGAACCAGGAAGTTTAGGAAGTATTGTTGTCAATGTTGCGGAGAAGTTGGGCATAGGAGAGTACGTAAACAAAACGTTTAGGCTTAACGTTTTCCGTATATTCTAACTCTTACCCTTTAGGCTGGCTACGGGCGGTCTTCAATTAGCTGTAATTGGTGGTAAATTGAATTAGGATATACCTTACGGAACAGAATCCTATAGAGAATAAATGTAAATAACAAGTTTTAATTTGATAGGTGCGGTTGCGGGATTTAGATACTTTGGCGGATATGTCTTTGAATTTGTTAAAAAGAAGACGATTGTTACTGCAGACTTTGATAGTAGAGATGAATCCTACAGGTAAACTACATGTTACATGTTTATTTCTGTCAAATCACTCATTATATTTTATTATGCATACACGAAAAGTTGGATTTTGAACTGGCTTAGTGAGCAACCTTACAGTAAAAACACATCCCGCTTCTCGGTCTCCACTAGTATTCTTCGGGCTGGACAGAGATTACCGGGCGAAGGTTTAGACGCTATGTTGCCTCCTGTTTATTTCTTACCTGCTCCAGGTATCATCCTACACATTGATTTTTGATTTCTACAGTCAATTAACTCCTAATCGAAAGGCATGCATTTCTTCACTTATAAGAATAGGTTAGTTTGGTTATCCCGAGAGCGTCCCGGTACATCTTCTCCAGCTGCAGCCGTAACAAATTCCAGCGCTTTACTTGAACGTATTCAAATTAGTACCTTTGGACAATCCAGAGAACTCTTACAAAGCCTCGTTTTTGAAGCGCAAAAACAGTTTATAGATCGTGATAAAAGTCGAACCGTAGTATTTGCGGCGGACCAATACGGTGCTTGGAGAAGAACACGATCCAGACCCAAGAGACCTTTATCAACCATTGTCATCCCAACTAATGTCAAGAGAAAATTGGTAGATGATGCTCAAGATTTCTTTCGATCAGAACAGTGGTACAGTGACAGAGGTATTCCTTACCGTAGAGGGTATCTGTTGTATGGAACCCCAGGTTCAGGCAAAACCAGTTTTGTTTATTCTTTAGCTGTGAGTATCATATGCGTCGCATAATCAATGATAAAAGAATTAACAATTTCCCCGCCCATTCATCACAGGGTGAGCTTGGTTTGAACATCTATGTCGTCAACTTGAGTAATAAGAGTCTGACTGATGATACATTAAGCGAGCTAGTATCAGATACACCCAGCAGGTATCATGCGATCAAATTTCACGAGCTGCAGCCTTCTTTGTATTAAACTATAGTGTATTTTATTTCTCACAGATGTATCTTGTTGTTGGAAGATATTGATGCAGCTTTTAACCAAAGAGTTAAGGGTGATACAACTAGTGCCAACAACATTACGTTTTCTGGCCTACTCAATGCGATTGATGGTGTTGCAGCACAAGAGGGCCGTATTCTTTGCATGACCACAAAGTACATAGAATCAAGGCACATATGCCATCATGGTACTAACCTATGATTTAGTCATATTGATAGGTTGGACGATGCTCTTATTCGCCCCGGTCGTATAGACGTTCGAGTTCATTTTGGAAATGCAACAAAGAGACAAGCACAAGAGTTATTTCACAAATTTTACCCAGGTTTACCTGTAAAGTCGGAATTACCTTCCATGTTTGCAAGTAAGATACCAGAGGAGACTTTCAGTATGGCCCATTTACAAGGTTTCTTGATGGGTCATAAACAACAGCCGGAAAGCGCAGTACAATTAGTAGATGACTGGATTGTTTCCCACCAAAATGGAAAAGCGGATGATTCAACCGAGGATAAATTCTCAATGACCACATCTCAGGATCTATTACAATAATTATATGTGCAAATATCGCCAAATAAAAAAAAGTGTGAATTCATGGGTCGGTATAAGTATCAAAGCGAATAAGTGTACAACGATTTTCTGTATGTCTGAAAGCTAATAATGGTTGGAATGTACTTATGTGTGAGTGAGTTTGGTAGGTGAATTTACAAGTTAATCTTTGGTAATTCTCCCATCTTCATCTTCCCAAAACTTATTTACATAATCTCTTCCTACGGATCTAACAATATCATCAATTCTTTGGGAAAAAATGATATAAGACTGCAGATCCGATTTAGTAAACCCTAATCAAACATCGTATTTTTATATTTTCGACTTAAGCAATACTTTTGTAGACATGCAATTCTTGTCTTCATAATAATTTAATGGGTTTAAACTGCGTTACTGACAAAAATCACTATACATCCATCAGATACTGCTTTGCAAACGATACAATAGTTTTTGGAATCGTGATGTGATGACTGCGAAGAATATGTTTGCTATTTCTCGGTTCATAAGGGATGTCTAAGGACGGTCAAATGTCTTTAAAGCCTTAACGCCACCTCTAATGTGGCTCTTCGCCTCAATTTAGTGAGGTGGAGGCTTAAAGATTTTACAAGTAAAATTTTATTAGCTTATCAAACTGTTGGAAAACTAATCTCTTAGTCTAAATTTTTATTCACTTTGTCCGAAAAAGGTAAATCCGTGTTTGAGAGTAACTTTTAAATTTGAATCAACTCGAAAGGACCTGATAAGTATTATGTTTATTAAGTGGGATATATGATATGGGATGAACTATACTTACCTCTTTCTTTTTTCTTTAAGTTTCTCTCGTGTCTTTTCCAACTCCCTAACAAACAGACACATAATATATTGAATTAATTTGAATTGACTACAAAAATATAGAAGACTTACAATCGAAATTTATCAATAATAATGTCTTGTTGCTTATTGTATTCGGAAAACATTATCTCTCGCTTCTTGGATTTTCTAATGATCTTTGCTTTCTTCCTGTCTAAAAGTGCCTTTTGCTGGTTTAAGTCCCTAACTTTGACCCCAATCTCTGTAAGACTTTTATCATGTGCCCTATTTAAATTTTTGTCAGTTTATATTTCCTGGTAGAGATACAATACATGTATAAATTATAATAAAATAAAATAAAAACGTACTCGACAACATGTTGCAACAATCTACTGGATCGCGAAGTTCGACGTTTATGTGCTTTGATTTCAGACACCAGTTGCTTGTTAGTCACTTTGGCTTCCTTTAATAATTTCTTGTATTCGCTTTGCTTTGCTTTGAAAAGTTCAACAACTTTCTTTAAATCCGTGTTATCTAACTTGGGACTTGATTCAGTTGAGATATATAACGTGTGAACATTCAGCTTGGTTGTATAACGGAGACAAAGTGGACATTTCTGAGATAATTCAAGCCAAGTATTACAACTGTACTTTATAAGTAAAAGAAGTAAATCAACTCATTGCCGAACCATTAGCTTACCAAGATCCGTGATAAGTATGTCCACAAGGGAGAAATACAGGTGTATGTTTTGGCGAATCTAATGGGTCGGAACAGATTGAACAATAAGCTTTCATATCTGTACTTGTTTAGATGTATGTGAAATAGATAGAGAGAGAAAGAGAAATGGAAAAATAAGCTGAAGCAAAAAAAGGTCACGTCGTTTGATATCTCGTGTAACTGATGCCAAAGCAAACAGCATGAATTAAATTACGGGCGGGGTTTAGAGCAGTGAGCTCACAGACTACTTTCATAAATAGTGTATAACCTTTGAGGAGGAACGTAAGTACACTCTACCTGTCCATAAGTCCCTTGTAAATAGAAACCGTAAATAACGCGGCGATATGGAGTTTAGGGGAATCTCGTGCAGCCAGAGTAGCCTCCACGACAGTTATACTGATCATTTTCAGTGCCAATTATTATTATTAGTAATGGAAACTTTAGCCTTTGTTCAAACCCGATTGTTAAAATAGACTATTAGAACAAAAGACAGCTTTATTAAGTACATAATGATTATAAAGCAACACTTGCTAGCAACAACAAAATGAGGGATATCATTTTAGTAAAGATATTCAAGTTGTATATCTAATTCTTACTTCTCTTATGAGCGTGTACTAGTTGCTTTATTAGCTATGAAGTCTTTATTATCGTTCAAAAGCTTGATCTGGTATGTCAGATGTAGAGCATCACGATCCTTTGCGCTGAGGCTCGCTTCAGCAATTTCAATTTTTCTATAAAAGGAAATGTCATTACAACCTTGATTTTACATGGATGGTCTTAAAACACCTACTTTTTACATATTTCTGTTTTAACCTCCTGCACATCCAAAGCTTCTTGTAAATTCGCTAACTCACTAATAATAATAAAAGTTGTTTTAATTAGCGGAATCAAACCAAGCTTATAGTTATTGTGAATACTAACTTATTTAAAGCAGCTATCTCGGTCTCTCGTTTCTTGATACGTAACAACCATTCCTTTTCATTCTGCTTTACATTAATCTTTAGTTTTTCTACTTTTTCACTCAAAACTTTGGTTTGATTGGCTTGCATTTTCTTAATAGCAAAGTTTTTTCTTTGGTACATTTATATTAATATAATCATTCGTCTTACGGCACTGCAATATGATATATTTACCGCTCAAATTCTTCCGCTCGTTCGCCGAGTTGGGTCTCTCTTCTTTGTGCCGTTTCTGCATCCAATTCAGCGTTATACTTTGCTACTGTCAACTCTTTCACTTGTTTTTGTTGAACACAGACTTTAGCCATCAAGTATTTATTTGCAAATCGTGATTCCTTCAACGCATGCTTGGCTTCTATGTCTTCTGCTGCTTCAAACGCAGTGTTGGAGTTTAAAAATATATCTTTCACATGTGTTTTTATTGATGGGAGGTTACAGAGAGGGCACTTTTTAAAAATATCAACGCAAGTGGTAATACTAACAGAAAATATTTTAGTGAAAAAAAATGATAAATAAGCAGATTTTTTTCTACCACAGTCGGTGGAAAGTATGTCCACAGCGGAGGACTGCGGCTTTATCGTCTGTTCCTTCCAAAGAATCTGTACAGATTGTGCAAATGTAATCCATATTTTATTGTTTATAATATTTAAGATGTATAAGGTACCACAAAATCAGAAACCTCATCTTTAAATACAACAAAATATGGCAAGCCACAGTTGGTCTCTTTATACTATTGTGTAACTCATGCAGATTTCTACGACAATAGAAGCTTCTAATAGAGTTTTTTTAATTCTGACAGACGCATCTCTAAACACTTTTCGACAATATGGTAAAGTATGATAAAAATAGCAGACAAAGACGATTCAAAGAAAATGATATGAAAGAGTTTGCAAAGTAACATAAATGCTTAATGGGAGCAAGTGAAAGAGCCTTTGGCTCATTGATTCCAGGTTACATAGGGTAAATATGAAACTCAAAACAGCCAATATAGAGAAGATTGATAAAAATCGATATTTGATGTCCGTAAGACAACAAATTCAATCAAATATAAGATCATCATTTGTTTAATACATTAATTGTTCTGGTATTTGTATAATATCGAATCGTTTATTATGAAGGTCTGTATACTAATAAAGACCTTGACATAGTGATTATACACGCAAAGGACAAACCAGCCTTACAGACATATTAAGGTATAAAAATCCCAAAAAACAAAAGTGATGAAATGTAAAACGCATTTATCAAAGTGGACAATGAGTCATCATCTAATAATCTATTCCCTCCATACTAATTTATACAATGAAGTTGTCTTTGTTTGTCTTTTTATCGATTTTGTTCGGATTATTACATATTTATAGATTTTTATTATTATTTGCTTAAAAAATTAGTAAAAAAAGTAGATAGAAAAGAGTTATATATCATTGTTCTGGTGACCATGCCAATCTAAACGGGCCTGATCCTTGGCATTTCCCTCTTTCTGGTTGTTTTCTTTCATTTGCCGAATCAAGTCTAGGAGTGCGAATTTTTCATTTATCAAAGCCGTCTTTTCTTGTGCAATCTGAGAGTATGCTTGTGTAGCACACATATATTGATGATTTAATGAGGCTATATCGTTAAAAAATAAATAGAGAATATTTTTAGAGGCTATTTTTTGGTAAAGTTACATTCACAGGTTATATTACCATAATTATTGCCACTTACAATTGCACTATTTATGCATTGTACATGATGGTCTGTAAAAAATGATAATTGTTTTCTTAGATTTTCGGTCTGTCTCGCCAGATCCCTGTAAGAAATAGCTAAATTAAAAAGAGGCAAACAGGTAAATGGGGAACTTGATACAAACGATTTGCAACTGCTGAGCTCTGCTTCCTTAAATAGGTACTTGTCCCACATCTCACTGTCCTTTCTTTTCAGTTCATTTTCCTTTTCTTTGGCTGTTTCGACTTGATAGCTGAGATTTTTTGCACTGTTAACAAGGTCACGATCCAGCTGTTTTATAAGTTCTTCCTGTTGTATAATTTTCTTTTGAGCGGTTTCCAATTCGAGCTCCAATCTTTTTTTATTGTCACTTAGTCTCCTGATCGCCGTCATTTTTTTTAGTAAATTATGTCTGTACTAAAAGTGTTATTATTTTTTTTAGTAACACTTACCATTGAAGTTCTTCTTCTTTCACTAAATCCCTTGCAATCTTCTTATACGCATCAATTCTTCTCTCCAAGTAAATATTGGCTGCTCTGCTTATCTTCAAGTCTTCGGCAGCCTTCTTAAAATATACCCTATATTTGGCAGCAGCGTTCTTCCAGTCAGAATCATTGCGTGGACCATCTTCTTCGCTAGAGAAGTATAGAGTCTTGATGTCTTCTGTTTTTGTGTGCATTTTACAGAAAGGGCACTTCTTTTGCTGTTCAATCCAAGCTCCAACACTGTAAAAAGATTTAGAACTTTTTAAAAATTGTGTATGGTGTTTGGGCATATTACCAGTCATTATGAAATATGTGCCTGCAAGGAAGAGTCACAGGATATTGATCGGGTGAATCCAATGAATCTGTGCAAATAGAACAAATGTAGACCATATTTTTTGTGTTTATATATATATAAAAAAAAAGATATAAAAAATATGAAGAACAGAATAAAAAAATGAAAGTTACCCCAAGCCTTTTTATAATTTGGTGGTAAAAGGCGTTACTGTGGCGTTTATCAAGTTTATCCAATTAAAAAAGTTATGATTCATAATATACAAACAATAACAAAATGCAAACTCATCAAGCTTTTATGTAACCTTATCGGAGGTAATGATATGGTATTTTCGTTGCCTGATGAACCCCAACTATTTTTATAAAGCTTTGGAACCATGTAAGTGACATCATGTGCGTGGGGATTGTAGTACTAATTTGAGTATTTGGTTTTATTAAAACTGTTGAACACATCATCATCAGAATCCTATCAAAATTACTGGATAAATGTGAGTCAGTATTTGGATAAAATTAATTTTTAGACACAAAATACTAGTCATGTCAGGTAGAAAGAACTAATCAACCCAGTAATTTTTTTTAGTTTGATTGCCTGCTTGCAACATTTCGCGAAGGTAAGATTTAGTCACCATCTCAAGATATTATTAATTTATTACAGTTCCCATTATAGTAAAAGAATCAGAAAGTAGATTGTCATGGACAAATTATTGTTTTAACTAGCATGTAAAACTCTCCCCTTTCATTTTTTTCCGCTTAGAATTCCAGACTTAGCCCAGAATGGTCTGTTGTTTAGTTCTTGGACTTGAGCAGTCAGCATATTGTTATCTGCTTTTAATTGATCTCTTTCCTGCGTCATCAAATCTAAGCTTTCTTTGAGTTTTCTGGACGAGCGCTCATCGGTCAAGATTCTCTGATTTGAAAATGCTAACTGCGAGATATTTTCATTATTTTTCGCATAAGCTATAGTTATATCGCTATGGAAACATTATTTTCTATTTTAAATAGCATGGTTTAGTATACTTACTTATCTCTGGCACGCAATGTGCTATAAATAATGAATAGTTAGAAAACATAAAGTGGAACCCACATATAACAATGTCACGAACCTATTTAGATATTCAATTGTGTCATCCCTTCTTTTGATACGATCCTCTAGTTCGTTCTCCTTTTGTTTCAATGTTGCCAATAATTCATTCTCACGTAGTTTTGCTGATTTAATTTGTTGATTGAGATTTGTGTGCGTATCTTTGAGTTCCCTACAGTACGTCTATGAAGTTAGTATTTAAAATCTTCAGTGAATATGTTGATTGTACTTTTCAGTATTTGTCAAACGAGTAGTCAATTTGTAAATATCAACTTGAAAGTTTTGAGAAACTACTTTCGCTTTTTCGGCCTCATTTTTAGAAGTTTCAATGTCTCTCATTAACTGCCGGTTAGCCAATTTCGACGTTTTCAAATCTTCTTCTACTTTCTCTAGATCATGAAGATCCGATGTAGACCTATTCTGTCGGACAATGAAGGGAGAGGTTTGCATATATCTTTTCCTGTTTTCATTATCGCATATACTACATTCTCTTGACAAATCAATAAGTTTGGTCCCAAAACTACAGTATAAAAAAATAAGCGGTTAGTCAACCAGTTAATTAGGTATAAATATCTACCATTTTTTGTGGAAAGCATGGTCGCAAAGAGGAACAATAGGTCTCTCCTTAGCTGTATTTATGTAAAGATGGCATACTGAACATATTCTATCCATAATTTTTTTATGATTATTTTTTAAAAAGTAAATATGAAAAAAAAAAGAAAAAAAAGAAAGGAACTCATTCAATTTGGATCATCTTTTGATCATTTGCTGAAAACAGTGTAACAATACTCTGTACGAGGTTCCGGAATGAAAGTAGAGGTTGGGGTACATGTACAATTATACACAACGTCTTATTTGGGCATTTTATTTACGCTATATCTTTTGAAATGTAAATACATGCGTTTTGCCACTACTGGAAACTCGGCAAGGCTTTCTTGAACAAATTAATACAAATATTAATGACCAGCTGGGTCTAAATTACCGGATTGCTGTCGTACAAAACGTCGGCAGTAAATGCTGTAACTTTTTTGCATGAACTCTTTTAATTTTGGTGGTATACGGATGTTCTCACTTTTCACTGTTTTATTTCATACTCAAAAGTCTACACAGTATTTATTTCTAGAGACAAGCTACCTTTCAGCTTGATCCAGTATTTATATTCCAGGCAAACATTACTCACGGGAGAAGTACATACTGCAGTAGAAGATTTGAACTTGTCTTCTTTTACGCAGAAAAAAAGTTTATTTGTCATCGCACAATATTAAAGATTTGTTTAATAAATTGCTTTCTAAAATTATCGACCAATAGAGGGAGTAACTGCATTCCTATGCAAGTAGCTATAATGATGTGCTGAACAACGAAAGTGCTCAATACAAACGATTTATAACTGGTTAACTCGTTGACAAAGGTCAATAGTTCGCGTTCTTTTTTCTGTGCTGTGCCCACTTGATGATGCAATATTTTAATGAGTTCTGCCTGCTTTACATTTTTCTTTTGAGACGTCTCCAATTCCAATTCCAGCTTTTTTCTAACTTCACTGTGTCTCCTATTCCGTTCCTTTTAGCATCAATTTGTGATAAATACATACAGTTGATATATTACCCTTGTAGTTTTTCTTCTTTTGTCAATCTAGTTGCCACTATTTTGTAAACATCAACAATTGCCCCCAAATATCTATTTTCTTCTTTGTATTGTTTTATATCTTCTTCGGCCTCCTGGAGTTTCAATTTGGTATGAAGGATAATATTCTTCAAATCGAAACCACAGTTTGTAGCTGGCTCTCCCGACAAGAACAAAGACCGGACGTCACTTTTTTCTGTACTCTTTTGGCAGAACGGACATTTTCTCGCCATTTCAATCCATGTTCTGGCACTAAGACAAGATTAAGTAATTATGCACGGTAAAAAAGTAACTGACATTACCAAGATTTATGGAATGTGTGCCCGCAAGGAAGGAAAGCAGGTGTTTCGGTTATCACGTCTAGTGCATTGGTACATATGGAACAAATGTATTCCATGTTTAAAGAAATGAAGATAAAAAAAAACAATAAGAATTTCGGGAAGCGGCTTTCAAACGTCGCGTGAGAGATTGTGTCACTGTGGCGTTTTATAATTATAATTTGATTGTTCATCAAATCAAAACTTAAAAAATACAATTTATTATAATAAAGAGATATTAAGATTTGGATAACTAGTAAATATTTAAAAAGGTTTGGCATCAGCGTACTTTCGTTATTGACCCCGACCCGAGAATCCCAAATGGCCAAAGAATTTAGCTACAGCCGATTTTTTAGTTAGCCTTTGAATCTCACGACCTAAGGTAACAATCTTCGCTTGGTGAGCAATACACTGATTATTCAAGGTAGCATTCTTTTCCTTTAAAAGAATCAGCTCCCTATATTTTTTTTTGTTAATAAAAGAATGTGGCAACGATTTGGACAAAAGCCACTAACCTCTCTTTTGTTCTAATGCTGTTGTCTCTTCTCTTGACACGGGCCCGCTCTTCTTCTTCTCTTCTTTTTGTATCCGAATGCTCCCTTATAATAGCCGTTTTTATTATTATTTGCCTGTAGTATATAATAGTATTTTTACCTTTGAAGACTTTCGTATTTTTTATTCAAATTTTCGAGTTTTATAGCCTCTTTAGCTGCCAAGTTACGCGAATCATTTGCCATGTTCTTGTAAACTCTGATGTCACTCATGAACTGTCGGTTTGCTGATTCCAATACTTGAATGACTTCTCTGTTATCTTGCTTAAGGTGGAGGTTTCCAAGAGCTTGAAGATTGGTGTCTGATCTGCTATGTACCATAGGAGTATGGCTCCTCATATTCTTATATACTTTCCAATTTTGAGTGATACACTCGTTGCATCCTGTTAATGTATTCATGTAGTCATTTCCAAAACTATAATACGACTAATTAGTAGCTATCTAGTTGAGCAGCGATTAAAATATGAGTGTATACCAATTATTGTGAAAAATATGACCGCAATGAAGCGAAACACGTTCATCATCAGAACCTACAGAATGGTTGCATACCGGACAGTTACTACTCATATTTTATTGCACAGTAATAGATGCAAAAGAAGGATGAAGCAAAAACAAGATCTTATAAAGACATTAATTCAGAATAACAGAGCGGCTTAGATCTATCTTGTGTCGCTCAGGTGTGATCTTTTGTGTTACTCTATTAATTTATGCGCAAATCACTAGATGGCGCCACTTAAACATCATGTGAGAATTTATTCGTAAAGAAATGAGAAAAAATCTGTTTTTCTGTTGGCTTGATGCGTTTCTTGTAAGACTTGACCCACAGTAAAATCAGGATTGATGCTTGTTAAGTCTTTTATATCATTCTGAATCTCTTTCATATCATAATAGTCCACAGCAATTTTTTCAACAACTACATCTCTCTCCCTTTTTTTATCCGTGAGTGAAGTCACTTAAAAATTAGTATTATGCTACATTTACCTCTGAAGCAAAGCAATTCTATATTCCTTGTCTTTCAATATTTCCTGATATAGATCATCTTGTATATCAAATGAGTTCCGATGAAGACATGCTTGTCTATTTAGAGCGTGTTGGTGAAGAGATTCCTTACTATTTATTACACTTTGGTGTTGAGCTATTTCACTAGTTGACACAGAATCTCAGTTAGCAAATCTACAAACTACTGCTTAACATGATACAAACGACTTTTGTTTTCTTATTTGAGCTTCCAATGCTTCAATCGATTTGTCTTTTTGCGAAATAATTGCATTTTTCTCAGTAATACTCACAGCCAAGCTATATTTTGTTCTTTCCAAAGCCACTTTCTCGGATTTTAACTTTTCGCATTCTCTAAAGCACGTCATTAGTTTAGGAAAATGTTGCCAGTAACTTTTTTTTTTTTTTTTTACTCTTTCACATATTTCAGCTGGTGCTCAAATGGCGCCTTTCGGTTATTTTCAGACTCCAAGTACCTGTTAACGGCAAGGGCATCGCTAGCCTTTAGCTCAGCAGCCTTCAAGGTTTCTTTGGCTTTTACTAATTCTTCTTTTGCTTGTCTTAGGTTAATGGCAGCGGATTTCAAATTGTTTTGTAGACGTGATCTGTTCGCGGTTGACTGGTTGTTTTCGCTCGACAAGTAAAGAGAGTGAATGTTGTTCACTGTGGTATGTCTGTTGCATAAAGGACACTTTAAAGCGCTTCCTAACCATTCCCTTATACTAGAAAACAAGAAAGTTCGCGCGGTGAGTGAAACAGGACTTTTTGTTTCATGTTATTTTACGTACCACTTGTCATGAAAAGTATGTCCACAAGACGTAGAGACTGGTTTCTCTCCTGGTATCTCTATAAAATCAGTACAAATTGTACAGATATATCCCATTTTTTATGAGAAAGAGAAAGAGAAAAAAAAAAAGAGGGGAAAGAAAAATTAATCGCTTTTGTTAAATCATACAAACAAGAAAAGCCATCTTTTTTTTTTATTACAGATAATATAAACAGGCGAGTTGGCGCCTCCTTATATTCCATATATAGACGGCATCAGCATATAGTGTTATAGAACTTACTTCTTGGGCAAAAAGACTATCCGGAAAGCCGAATGGTGCTAAGCTATAACCAAAGAGACACTTCGTCGGTGTGGTTGTCTCAATCATGACAGAGTGTGTGTTCTTGAGGTAACAACTTTTAATTGAATATATATCAATATTTCATAGCTCCTTCCAACGTTAGTTAGCTACTACACCCTCCTCTACAATGGAAGAAGAGCAAAGACAATTTTATAAGTAAGCAGCATGGTATACTTTAACTTGGGGAAATTCTCTTTCACGAATTTCGCATGATATACAACTCCGCACCGAAAATATTCGACACTTTTCACAAAAATTTGAGTTCCTTTAGTCATGCATTTTTTTAAAACCAAAAACTTGTTAATAAAAGGTATCTCAAATTCTACCAAACTTGACAAAATAGCAATATATATATATATTTTGTAAAAAGAAACTTTTTTATTTACGTTAATAAGTGGTATTTGAGCCACGAGCTTTTTTTACTGCCCGGCATCTATCGGGCATACTTTCTACAAGCTTATGACACACTTCATCCCCCAACAACTTCCATTCCTGATGAAGTGCAACCTCCAATTCATTAAGATTTTGAAGCTGGGCTCTTCTTTTAGCAATCCTTTGTCCCAGGAGGCGCCAAAGGTTCTCAATCGGATTCAAATCGGGACTTTGAGCGGGCCATCGCTCAAAGCCTGCAATCCCAGCCTTCTCTTTCCACCACCTCGTATATCCTCCTGTATGGCATGGGGCACCGTCTTCTTGGAAAATAAAGTCATGACCATATTTCTCTGTCAATTGTTCAAGCCAAGGGAGAAAGTTTTGACTTAAACAATTGACATATTTTTCTTGATCGACAGACCCTTTTAGTGTCACCAAAGGGCCCAAACCGCCTGCCCAAAAACATCCCCATACCATCACTGATCCCTTACCAAATTTAAATGTTGGTAAAACAAATCTATCCATATACCTTTCACCCTTCTTTCTAATAACTCTCACACCACCGTCGTTGTGCCTGAGTGCGAATCGCGACTCATCGGACCAGATTACCTTCTTCCAGTCATCTAATGTCCAATTCATCTTGTCGTCGACCCATTCTCTTCGCGTTTTTTTATGTCTAAGACTCAAAAACGGTTTTTTGGAAGGTCTGCAAGAATAAAAACCGTTTTTGCGAAGTGCATTCCTCAATGTCGTCAGGCTGATTGGATCGGTAGCCTTCGCAAGATTTTGCATATGAACACTTAAAGGTTCAAAGGAGTCCCTTCGAACTAAAAGCGTCAGGTGATGCTCAGCTCTTGCTGTCAGCTTTGCTGGTCTTCCTGGACGAGGTTGGACAGTCGTGATCCCTTCAGTTCGATACTTTTTTATAATCGTAACAACGGTTGTTCTAGGAACGCCCAATTCTTTGCTGATTTGGGTACCTGTCCATTTGGCATGCTCTGCCAAACCGCAAATGACTCCACGATCGAAATCTGAAAGTTCCTTGCTTTTTCTAGAGACTTTGTTAGTAATGTCAGTAAGTGGCATGATAAATTGTGTAATAAAATATGAAAGAATCGTTGAACGAAGAAAGAGTAGGTTTATTTATTTTTTTGGCTCAAAACGGAAGTGTCGAATATTTTATGTGCGGAGTTGTATATAAGAAACATTTTCTGAAAAAAAGATTACATTTATTTCGAGACCAACTCTGGGATAAGCTTCGTTTAAACGTACGATAATTTTTGCTGTATCAAGAAGTGTAAGGATATTGGTTAAAGCAATCTAAACAGAAAAGACTTCATGTGCGAAACGATTTAAAAATCAAGTTTTTTATTTCATTTTTATTTAAATATTGTAGAGGTATATTTCAGTTACATATCGAAAAGTTATTCGATCTTAACTTTCTCTTCAGCAGGGGCTGGGTCAGCAGCACCGCTGGTAGGAAGACCAACTGCTACCTTGAATGAATCATAAACCAACCATTGGAGTGCAGTCAAAGTACCAATCATGAAAATACGAGGACCTAAACCAGTCCAAAGACCACGCAAACCCAACTTTTTGATAACTTCCATGGCGGAAGCTTGATGTTCACCAGCAACAGCCTTCTTTTGGTTGTTTAATTTAGACACCAGAACATCAGCAGGATGTGATACAACGGCACAGAACACACCAGCAATATAACCACCAGCAAAACTAACACCCAACTGTTGGACCTTGTTGTACTCACTTTTAGGTTTAGGCATAAATGTCTTGTAAAGTATCTCGACTGTCTTTTCAAATGACGCAAACTTTACCATGGTGTATGGGACCTATTTTTACGATTATTAGAAAAACTTCCAGCAGTCTTATTCCAGCATCATCTTTACCTGACGACACCAAAGAGGTACTAAACCCTTATAAAAACCGTTGATGCCTTCCGTTGCCATAATCTTCTTAAAACCTTCGCCAGTTGTCTTTGCAAAGGGAGGAATAGAAGTCTGCATTCTTACTTTGAGAGCTTCCATAGGGCAGAGCAATACATCAGCAAACAGTTCGGCGGAGGCAGATGCACCAAGATAAAGAATGGTACGGTGGTTGTGTGCTACATCCTCACCTACCAAGTTGGCATATTTGTACTTGAAGACCTCGTAGAGACCGTATTTTCCTGCTCCTTGAAGAGAGTAGCCAATAGCAGTAGGTCCAATACCGGTAAATACGCCACGGAAACCTTCTGCCTTAGTAATGGTCTTCCAACCGTCAAATACACCCTTATATAATCCAGGTTGTACCTGTACACACATATTCAGTAAACACTCACATACACAATCATAATCCTTTGTTTACCTGAGAACGGCATTTGACCAAATCCAATGGTGTCACGAGAGAATGAGTTGGACTAAAGAGATATAAATTTAGAATGACGCATTGTGATAAGAATAATTAAAATGAAAATTATCATCATACCCGCAAGCAAGAACACCACCAACAGTGCATGCTAAAAAGTAATTTGTGGAGTAGAGAGGGATAGCTTTAGTTTCAGACATTAGATTAGATATAGAAAGAGGTAAGGAAGAAAAGGGGTAAAAGCAAGCGTTATTTATAGGTCTCTTTTTTTTGTGTGAGTTTGCATGATCTCACAGGTCTAATTAACAACCCGAACTTGCGCGACTTCATTTAGCCTATCTATTATTAAATTATGATGTAGTTTCTTTTCACTAGCGTTTCTATAAAACGTATGAAATGTAAATATCTGCCGGTTCGCTTGTTTGTTCATGCGCTGACTTCAATGATATCATTTTTTTTTCTTTTTTTTTTTTTTTTTTTTATTCAAATTTAATTTATTATAAAAACTGAAATGTCGGACACCTTTGTGCACGTTTCAGCAGAATTGTTTTCTGGATATGACTCAAAATGTCCGTGAGCACCCTTAATGTTACATTTTGTATGGAGCCACAAAGTGGCTTTTAAAAAATGACTGTCTATCTTTTTTTTTGAAACTGAGTTGAATAAACTGTCATTCAAAGAAAGACAAAAAACAACTTTTTTTTTTCTTCACACTCTAGTCTTTGAATTTACTGACCTTTATTCTAATATGAACATTTCGGTTCCTATTGGTACAGAGGTTGACTCTGTCTCTTTCTCATTTTATGAGCCTAGTGAAATTAGAAAGATTTCCGTCAAACAAGTTGTGAATCCTGTTCTTTTTGACACTTTAGGTCACCCTACCAAAGGCGGTCTTTATGATCCCGCACTTGGTCCCTACCAAAAGTCCCAAATGTAAATTGCCTTGACATATACACGAGAAGAATTGTACTTACTCTATCATTTATTCGTAGTTGTGCAACATGTTCTCAAAACCATTTCAACTGTCCAGGTCATTTCGGTCATATTGAGGTTCCTATTCCTGCTTACAACCCCATGTTTTTTGACAACCTTTATGCTATCTTACGTTCCAAGTGTGTCTACTGTCACCATTTCCGTATTTCCAGAGCTGTGGTAATAATTATTTTTATTTTTGCATCATGGATATATCACAACAATATAAATAACAGTGATTTTCCTTAAAAATTACAGATGAAGAAACTTACAGCACAAATGAAATTGTTACAACACGGTTTGATTCGTGAATCGCAAGCATTGGATGAAGTCTATTTCAACGGCAAAAAAGGTGGCAAGAAGGACGAAGAGAACTTGGAGGATAAGATGGAAGAGACCAGTCTTATTTTAGCCAGTGCAGAGGAATATATTGAATATATCGACAATTTTGTAAAGACTTCTTTGGCCGATGAAGAAAGCCGTAAATACGCTGCAAAGGATTATAAGGTCACTGTCATTAATGATGTACGTAAAAAAGTGATGGGTGAATTCATGAAATTATGTGTCCACACCAAGAAATGTATGAACTGTCAAGGCATTTCTCCTCCTGTGCGTCGCGATGGTGCTGCAAAGTTATTTCAACTTGCTCTTTCAAAGAAGGAACAAGCTCAAATGGATCGTATGAGAGATAATATTGGCACTGTGAATGAAATTAAGGGTTTCAATTCAGGTGGTCAACGTTACATGACTCCTTATGAAGTCCGTGATCATATCCGTGAATTGTTTGAAAAGGAAGGCGAGGCTACTACTTTGCTTTATGGTGCTCGTGATCCTCGCACCCCTTCTTTCATCAAGAAGGCTTCTTATCATATGTTCTTTGTTGAAACACTTGCTGTTGCCCCCACCCGTTTCCGTCCTCCTTCTGTTATGGGTGATAAGATCTTTGAATCCCCTCAAAATGAACTTTTATCTGCCATCTTGAAGGGTAGTCATAGTGTTCGTGACTTCTCCGAGGAACTTCAAAAGATCGAAATCGAAGAAGGTGTCGATAAGACAAAGGTTGATCGTACCCGTAATATGTTTGTTGAATCTATCATCAACCTTCAACATGCTGTCAACTCCTTCATCGATTCTACTAAAAATCCCACACAAGTTGCCCAAGGTAAGACTGTACCTCCTGGTATCCGTCAAGCCTTGGAAAAGAAGGAAGGTTTATTCAGAAAGCATATGATGGGTAAGCGTGTCAATTACGCTGCTCGTTCCGTTATTTCTCCTGATCCATTCATTGAAACTTCTGAAATCGGTATTCCTCCCGTCTTTGCTACCAAGTTGACCTATCCTGAACCTGTCACTGCTCATAACATCAAGGAAATGAGACAAGCTGTTATTAACGGTCCCAACAAGTGGCCCGGTGCCACTCATGTTCAAAACGAAGATCAATCGATTGATGTTTTGGCTGATCTCAGTATTGAGTCCCGTATTGCTCTTGCTAACTCTCTTTTAGCTCCTCAATCTTCTCACACTGCTCAAACCGGTAACAACCCTTACCCCACCCGTACACAAACTATTAACAAGAAGGTCTTGAGACATCTCCGTAATGGTGATATGCTCTTATTGAATCGTCAACCTACTCTTCATAAGCCTTCCATTATGGCTCATAAAGCTCGTATTTTACCCGGAGAAAAGACCATTCGTATGCATTATGCAAACTGTAACACCTATAACGCTGATTTCGATGGTGATGAGATGAATATCCATTTCCCTCAAAACGAAATTGCTCGTGCTGAAGCTGCTTTGATTGCCAACACCGACAACCAATACTTGGTCCCTACCTCTGGTGATCCTCTTCGTGGTCTTATTCAAGATAGTGTTGATTCCGGTGTATGGATGACTGCTCGTGATACCTTCTTCACTAAGGATGAATATCATCAACTTTTATACGGTTCTCTTCGCCCCGAAATCGATAACACTGGTGGCGGTAAGATCCGAACTTTGCCTCCTACTATTTTCAAGCCTCAACCTCTGTGGACTGGTAAGCAAGTTGTTTCTACCATTCTCAAGAATTTGACTTGGGGTAAAGCTCAACTCAACATGACTTCCAAGTCCAAGGTTCCCCATCATTACTGGGGTCCCAACGCCGAAGACGAAGGAAAGGTTCTTTTTGTTGAAGGTGATTTGATGCACGGTATTTTAGATAAATCTCAATTCGGTGCTTCATCTTTCGGTTTGGTTCACAACGTTTATGAAATTTACGGCCCTGAATCTGCTGGTATGCTTTTGAGTATTTTATGTCGTCTTTTCATCAAATTTATCCAACATCATGGTTTCACTTGTCGTATGGATGATTTGATTTTGACCAAGGAGGGTAACAAATGGCGTCGTGATTTGCTTAACGGTGGTACCGAATTAGGTACTGAAGCCCATTTGGAGTTCCTCGGTTTAGCTGAAACTGCCAAGACTGCCACTAAGGATGATTTGGCTAAGGAATTCAGCCTTCGTATGAATGAAGTCATTCGTGATGATAACAAGCTTGCTGGTTTGGATAATGCCATGAAGGCCAAGGTCAACAAATTGACTTCTGCTATTAACTCTACTTGTTTGCCTAATGGTCTTGTTCGTCCTTTCCCCAAGAATGACATGCAAATGATGACTGTTTCCGGTGCCAAGGGTTCCAACGTCAATGCTAACCAAATTTCATGTTTATTGGGTCAACAAGAGTTGGAAGGTCGTCGTGTACCTTTGATGGTTTCAGGTAGATCTTTGCCTTCTTTCCGTCCCTTCGATACCTCTGCTCGTGCTGGTGGTTTCATTACCGGTCGTTTCTTGACTGGTATTCGTCCCCAAGAATACTATTTCCATTGTATGGCTGGTCGTGAAGGTTTGATTGATACCGCTGTCAAGACATCTCGTTCTGGTTACTTGCAACGTTGTTTGATTAAACATCTTGAAGGTTTGCGTGTCCATTATGATCACACTGTTCGTGATTCCGATGGTTCCGTTTTACAATTCCATTATGGTGAAGATTCCTTGGATGTTATCAAGGCTAAGCATATTAACCAATTCAGTTTCTCTGCCCATAACTTTGAAGCCCTTTCTCAAAAATATAACCCCAAGGCTGCTTTAGAATCCCTCGAGACCAAGAAGGGTGAAGATTACGCCAAGAAGGCCTTGAAGAAGCCCAACAAGTATGATCCTGCATTATCTGTTTATAACCCTGGTACTCATCTTGGTGTTGTTTCCGAGCGTTTCGCAATCGCCATGAAGGAATACATGGAAAAGAACCCTGATGACATGCCTTTCGAAAAGGACGGTGAAGTTCCCAAGAACACTGCTCGTTACGCTGGTTTGACCAAGAGCAAGTTCAAGGCTTTAATGAACCTTAAATATCTCCATAGTTTGGTTGAAGCTGGTGAGGCTGTTGGTCTCTTGGCTGCTCAATCTGTGGGTGAACCTTCTACTCAAATGACATTGAACACTTTCCATTTTGCTGGTTATGGTGCTGCTAACGTCACATTGGGTATCCCTCGTCTTCGTGAAATTATTATGACTGCTGCCAAGAAGATTAAGACACCTACCATGTTGTTACCTCTTCGTGCTGAAACCAGCGCCAAAAAGGCTTCTCAATTCTGTAAGTCTGCTGGTAAATTGACTTTAGCTCAACTTGTCGATGATGTTTCTGTCAATGAAAAGATCACCGCCAAGAGCGCTGAAACCAACTATTTGAGATCTAAGACTTACTCTATCCGTCTCAATCTCTTCAATGAGGACGAGTACAATGAAGAATATCGTGTTTCTGCCAAGAGAGTCAAGGAGGTTTTAGCTACTACTTTCTTGAAGGATTTGGAAGAATTGATTCGTAAGGATATCAAGGACACCAAGAAGGTCGAGGATATTGGAAAGGGTCACAAGATTTCTGAAGTGATGGATGATGATGCTAACGAGAACCTTGGTGACGCCGCTGCCAAGGACGGTTATGATTCTGACGCTGCCAATGATGGTGATGCCAAGGCTGCTCGTACATCTGCTCAAAATAAACAACAAGCTACTTATGAAGAAGATGATGAGGAAGTTGTTGCTGATGAGGTCGATAAATCTTTGGAGGACGAAGAAGCTGAATTCGAAGAATCTGTTTTGGCTGGTGAGGATGATGACGAGGATGCTCCTAAGAGAGTCTCTACCAGAAGTGGAACTGTTGAACAAAACGCTGTCGATAGAAGCAAATACTGTAAGAACTTTGTCTTTGATGATAACAATGGTTCTTGGTGTCAAATCGATTTGGTCTTCCCCTCTAATACCAAGAAGATCTTATTGGTTGGTTTAATCGAGGAGTCTTGTGCTCGTACTGTCGTTCATGAAATCAAGGGTATCCAAACCTGTTTCGAGTATGTCAACCCCACAGAAAACGATACCTCTAAGCGTCTTCAAACCGAGGGTGTCAACTTAAGAGGCATGTGGCCTTTCGCTGATTTAATTGATGTCAACTATATTGATACTAATGACATTGGTGCAATTTTAAACACATATGGTGTCGAAGCCGCCAGAAACGCCATTATCAAGGAAGTGGGTGCCGTCTTTGGTGTTTATGGTATTAAGGTTGATCGTCGTCATTTGACCGTGATTGCCGATTACATGACTTTCGAAGGTGGATACAAGCCTTTCTCCCGTATCGGTATTGGATCTAACGTCGCTCCTTTCCTCAAAATGAGTTTCGAGTCCACTTGTAAATTTTTGACTGAAGCAACTCTTCACGGTGATTATGATACTTTAGACTCTCCTTCATCACGTATTGTCGTCGGTCGTGTCGTCGAAGGTGGTACCGGTTCTTTCGATGTCCTCCAACCCCTTACCTCTGAAGCTTAAAAAACTTTCATTTTTAATTATTCATTCTCTCTATTTTTTTTATATAAATTCGCAATCTCACATTATTACACACAACTATAAACCATTCGAAAAAAAAATTGTTAATAAACCATGTATATCGCATTCCATAGACATATGCAATACAAAAAAAAAAACTCGTTTTAGTTATTTAACATCTGAATAAGGCATTTAAATTATTGCTTATGCAACGTTATCATCTTGACTCCCAAGGTTGTCAAATTGACCTAAATGGGCAAGATATGGCATTTATTGTTATGCATACTACGAATTTGGCATGATCACGAAATCGGTCGATATGATGTTGATGATTTAGTAATTCATGTTGTCGTCTACGAAAGCTAAGAGGATGGTCGTTTTTAATCAAAGCAACTTGTCATTTACCACGAGATTGTTTCAAGGATATATTACGAAGGTAATTTCTCACTGACAATGTCAGATAGAAGTACCCTTTCTTTGTCGATAATTTAGGAAATACTGAAAAAACATTTTTATACAACACCTTGCTTTCAAAGCACACTCTGGTAACGACATTGTTTGAAGGACATGTGCTGCTACTAGAGAAATTTTTGTGTAGTACAAAACGATAGCTTTGCAGTCGGAATAAGTCGACGTCACATTTTTTTCTATTTTTTAGTCCCTCAACCATTTGTAATTGTTAAACTTTTCTTGACCTTGTTAAATCTAGGGATCCGTATAAACACCACATTGAACTGCTTAGCTGGTAACCACAACATCTTTTTGAAGTCATATTTGAATCGGTGTCTAAGCGAAATGTCAATGTGTGGTCATGGTTAACCGAGTGGTGTTATTCTAAGCACTTGTGCGATATATACTATCAAGCTTGTGCGGTATGGGGTGTGGTTCCCTGAATATCATCCGGATTTAACAAGAGCTTTGATTGTCGTCTTATGGGTTATGCTGCTGCTGCTACGTTAAATCTAGGGATCCGTATAAACACCACATTGAACTGCTTAGCTGGTAACCACAACATCTTTTTGAAGTCATATTCGAATCGGTGTCTAAGCGAAATGTCAATGTGTGGTCATGGTTAACCGAGTGGTGTTATTCTAAGCACTTGTGCGATATATACTATCAAGCTTGTGCGGTATGGGGTGTGGTTCCCTGAATATCATCCGGATTTAACAAGAGCTTTGATTGTCGTCTTATGGATTATGTGCTGCTGCTACGTTAAATCTAGGGATCCGTATAAACACCACATTGAACTGCTTAGCTGGTAACCACAACATCTTTTTGAAGTCATATTCGAATCGGTGTCTAAGCGAAATGTCAATGTGTGGTCATGGTTAACCGAGTGGTGTTATTCTAAGCACTTGTGCGATATATGCTATCAAGCTTGTGCGGTATGGGGTGTGGTTCCCTGAATATCATCCGGATTTAACAAGAGCTTTGATTGTCGTCTTATGGATTATGTGCTGCTACGTCATATCTAGGGATCCGTATAAACACCACATTGAACTGCTTAGTCTGTAACCACAGCATCTTTCGGAGGTCACTTTCGAATCGTTGTCTAAGGAATTGATCAGTGTATGGTCATGGCTATACCAAGAAAAAGGCTGAACAATATGGAAGTGACAAACATATTATTGGTTCACAACCACGAAGACTTAGAAATAAACTTGGCAAGCACATACATTTCCCTCCTGTTTCGTGATAAAGTCAAGACATACCATGATAGATCAAAGTTTTTGAGAGAGTCCGTCGTTAACACAAAAATCATCCACCATCTCATAAAAAACAAGATTACGTTCAGTCACACAAAATTGAGTTCGGGAAACGCCAAATTTTGTCGATTTTTCATGCATACCTTTTATTAAAAACGCTATGTCTCTTCTTAATTACAAAATAAAGATCACCATGACATTAACAAATTCAACTAACACACATCCTAAGGAGTCGGGTTTAACTTCTAAAAATAAAATGGGGGTGCTTTGATTCGGCCCTTTAACCGTAATTGATAGCACGGTAAATCAAGAGGAATATATAAATATTTTGGCTGATATGTTCCATGCCTGGCTCAAGGAATTGCCAGAAAAGGAGGATAAAGACTTCATCCTACAAGAAGACGGGGCTTCATGCCATACTGGGGCCTACGCACGGTGGTGGAAACAGACCCATCAGATTGTGGGGTTTGAGTACTGGTCTGCTTAAAGTACAGACTTAAACCCAATGGAGCATCTCTCGTGGGCCTTAGAACGTCGGATTGCCGAAAGAAGATCCAAAGTAAAGAACGTGAAAGATTTGAGAGCTGTGATAGAGGAAGAATGAGAGCAAATACATATTTCGCTTGTCCATCGTTTAGTTGAAAGTATGACGAGTCGATGTCAGGCCGTGATTGATGCTCTAGGGGGCCCCACCAAATATTTTATTTTCGTATGCCTCTTATGTTTATCTATTACAGTTTAAAGTTTGACATTGATTCATTCAAATTTGATCGAGAACTATATCATCATCATGTTTTTCCCTACTCACTTGCGTGTGACTGTATATATGCTAAACGTATTATTTAGTGATGAAGCTCTAATTATGACAAGACGATGTTGGAGTATGTTATAGGCTTTTGCAAGTAATTATTGACAGCTACTCCTCCTGTGGCGAAGTCGTTGCTTTGGGCGGTGATTTCAGATAGACGTTCCCTTGCTGTTGTTCAATTTGAATCCCGTTCCAACATTGTAACCAACTCGGCCCTGTTCAGAGATTGCAGGGTCTTATGATAACTAAGAAACATGATACTAACAAATGATTCCATACTGGACGAAGGTATCTTGTTTCGAGATTATCTTTCCGGGATAGGCAAGGGTTGTTGAATACAAAATGGAACAGCCAAAAAAAAAAAAAATGCTGATTTGCAGAAGGAAATTAAGCAGTTATAACAAACACAAAATTACAAAGACTCATATACAGTTTCATGAGAGTTTTTAAGTCTATTGATGATTTTATCAAGACGTTTAAAGAAGTCGTATTGTCAGCGAATCAAAACGTCAAGACTATGTAGAAAAGGTTAATCCCCGTTTCACTCGCCGATCACTTCAAAGCTTGTCTCTGGCTCTTGGAACGAAACCACAAAAGCTATTGAAAGAAAATTAACAATCGTCATATGCGTGACCCATCACCTGTAATTTCGGCTATCAAAATTGGCTCTTAATTCATCTTCCACCAACAACCAAAATGGCACACCGCTGCTGTTTGACAGGGAAATGTAGTTTTTGACAAGAATTTATGCTGTGAATCATAATGCCTCATTGGCTGAGATTTGTTCGCATCCTCAAATATATGAATCTTACATCCTGATGTGCGAAAGGGGGGTTTTAATATAAAGGGGCCAGTTTTTCGTTCGTCTACTTTTGCTTTACACAAACACGACTACTCAATGAGCGATTTACCTTCCCTTAGACAAAAAATTGATTCTCTCGATCACACACTTGTCAGCATCTTAAACGAACGCGCTCGCGTCTCTCTTGATATTGGTGCTGCCAAAAAAAGAGACATGTAAGTTTTTTGTCAGAATTCCTGTTGTGCAGTGTATTCACCCTCCGTTATAGTAAAGAAGAAGACGTGGCCGATGCCGACGTGCAAGTGTATAGACCTGGACGAGAAAAAGAGATTTATAAAAAGGTATATACAATAAAGAGGTGTCAGAACCTTTGTCAGTGTCTAAAACCTCTTGTTAATAGTTGGCACGTCTCAACCCTGGACCTTTGAACGACGATTCATTACACGCTATTTTTAGAGAGGTAAATAGTGACAGCAACAAGCAGAGAATAAGTGACTAATTATTATGTGATGAAAAAAGATTATGTCAGCTTCAATTGCTTTACAAAAGGATGTCTCTATCGCATACCTTGGTCCCCCAGGTACCTTTTCACATCAAGCTGCATATGAACGTTTAGGCGATAGTGTAGCATATGTTCCTCAAAAGCAGATTGATGGTAAGTCCTAAAAAAGGTCGGGTTGGGTATAATTATTAAAGAACCTTACGCATAGATGTATTTGTCGCTGTTGAAAGAGGTCAAACAACATATGGTATTGTTCCTTATGAGAACTCAACATTTGGATCTGTTGTAGAAACATTGGATTATTTTATTCATACTGGCGTACGTGTTCGTGCCGAAACCTACTTGACCGTTCACCAATGTTTGCTTTCGAACAGTAAGCTGGATAAGATTACTAAAGTATATAGTCATCCTCAAGGTTTAGGTCAAACCCAAAAATGGCTGTCGGTACATATCCCAAACGCAAAACGAATTTCTGTCAAGTCCACTGCTGAAGCCGCAGAAAAGGCAGCTTTAGAAACAGGTGCAGCAGCTGTTTGTAGTGAGATTTGTGCTGAATTATATGGATTGGAAGTAGTTGAGGCTAATATTGAAGACCTTGCAGCCAACACAACTCGTTTCCTCATTATTGGGGCTGCTAGTGATTCACCCACGAGTGACGACCATACTCTCATTACATTCACTGTTGACCATCGTCAACCTGGTGCTTTATGCGATGGATTGAAGGTATTCAAAGACTTTGGGTTAAACTTATTCAAGATTGATTCGCGTCCTAGCGGTCAGCGTCCATGGCATTATGTATTCTTTGTTGAATGCTCTGGCCATCTTGAGAACGAAGATGTTAAGCAAGCACTTAAGGAGCTTGATAAATTTTGCTTGGATGTTATTGTTTTAGGTAGCTTCCCCAACCAAAGACCCGAAAAGGAAGATCATAGAAATTAATAATAAAAATAATAATAATACAACGAAATTTTATTTAACAAATAAAGCTAAAGTTTAGCAACTTGTTTGGTACCAACAACATGACGCTTCAAATAGTCATTTAAGAACATGCCTTCAGGATCCAATTGTTGACGAACTTTTAAATAATCACCGAATTTCTCATAGGATGCCTCCAGGTCCTTTCTAGTTTGACCATGAGCTTTAGCCCAATGGGGACGGCCATTATGCTCACGCATGATATCCTCATACGCCTTCCAGTACTTTTTATATGGGACTGGTTTACCATAGGGTCTGTACATAATGACACCAATATAACATGTTTTTCTTCCGTAAGCAGGACTTAGCCACACATCATCTTCATCCACAAATCGAATTTCGACGGGGAAATGAACCTTCAGGTCGTTTTCATTGATAAATTTATCCAATTTACGGAGCACAGTAGGTGCTTCATTCCAATCGACAGCCCATTCGTTTACATACTGAGGAAAGAGACAATCAAAATTGAAAACCTTGTTTGATTCATCCACCACATGAACAGGTGCAGAGTGTAAAGTTTTGAACATCATTTTTGTCAAGTAAGGAATTAAATAGGTGCTGTATCGTGTGACATTCAACATGGCTTGATAGGCATGGAAACCATACCAATTCTCCATAAAAAAACTTGGGCCTTCTCGTAACACTGGCTTAGTTGTACGGTTTGCTCTCCAGACAACACAATCATCAGTATGAGGATACCACCAAACACGTGCATGTTCAGCTGAATGAATCACGGTATCCCAATCATTTAAAATATCTGAGAACTTGTATGGCTTCTGAATCGCTTCTAATCTAAAGTCTGGTTCGGCTTGTAATGTCATTCGTGTAATAATACCCAATGCACCTAAACTGCAACGTGCTGCTTCAAAAATTTCTGTATTTTCTGAAGGAGAACAATAAAGAACACTACCGTCTGCAGTAATCAATGTCAAATCGAGAATCTAATTAAATCGGTGATGCAGAGAAAAAAAAACAATTTAGTGCGTGTAGCCACTGTCAAGAAAGTTACTATTCCGTGCTTACCATGGTTGGGAGACATCCGAAATGAGCACCTGTACCATGAGTAGCAGTAGCCATGACACCAGCAATGGACTGATCGGAAATGGATCCTAAGTTGCTAAGAGCAAGACCATTCTCTCTCAAAACCTTGTGCAACTTATGAAGTGACATTCCGGCCTCTACGGTAGCAGTGCATTTTTTGACATCAACACTCAAGAGTCTGTCCATCTTGTCAATATTGATCATGAAGCCCGGTGAGCATGCCAAGTCAGAAGGTGAGTGTCCACTACCAAAAGCTTTAAGAGGCTTATTTAAGCTTTTAGCTAACAAGATAACCTAAAATAACAATGATAAAAAAAAGTTTAAAAAAAATAACAAATAGAGTTAAAATGATTTTACTTTTTGAACTTGTGATTCATTTGTAGGTGTAAATAATAGTTCAGGTTTACAGTTAAATGTCTTAGCCCAGTTTTGAAATGTAAAGTCGTCCAAAGCTATGGTCTGAAGCTCAGGCTCTAATTGATCAAAGCGATATGGACCCATGATTTTATGTTTGGAAAGAGAGAGATAGAAGTGAAGATATATTTGCCAAATTACTATTTAAATACCCGCGCCCATCAATCAATATTTTTTTTTTGTTTAACGTGGGTGGTGGGGTTATTTGTAAGCTTTTTTTATTCGGTAGTGACAGTGTAACCCCAATTGACTTGTCATATCTTGATGAGATTTACTCTTTAGAAAAAGGATCTATTAAAGGGCGCAACTTGGGTATAATAATGTAGCTTGCAATTGCATTGTCAGGTTTATTTACCTATCATTTTAAAGCAGCAATATCGCTCACGTTACACTGTAACTTAAAAATCGCTGATGCAACATGTCTGAAAATGGCGTTTTTAAACTCGTATTTTAATTGTTTCTATCTCAGGGAGGATTACCTAATGCTATATTTATTTTTCTGACTTGTATTATTCTACCAAACTCAACAAAAGTAAAAAAGGGTTGACAGAGTACATCACAAATTATTTTTTCTGTGTTTCTTGATATATTATGTCGAATGTTTGTTTTGTTTGCTGTAAAGAATTTATTGTATAATACATAGTATTGAAAGCAGGAGTGTAATTTCTACCTGTTTAAAACTTGGTAATGTTTATTAAAAAATGATAAATTCATGTAATGACCTCCTTGTATCAATAAACGGGATCTTTTAAGAATAAGTCGATAAGACCGCGCTTTTTGGCGACCTCAATTCATGCAACTCCCCCTCGCTACGAATACCCATTTTTTGAATGAAACGGCGGAGTTAATTTCGGGTCGAATGTGACGTGTCAGTATATGGATTCCCAGTGATGCATTTTTGTTAAAAACATTTTGAACCAAGATGCCTAATATAACACTTGAATTTCGACATCTAGTCGAGTCCAAAGCTCTCACAACACCTCGTAAGCCAAACACAAAACGTCGAGAAAAAAACACGGACGAGTCTTACGACCTTTTCACCAAGGAGGCGTATCGTATATATCAACATATCGACAGTCTCAAACGTTTCCTTTTGACCATTCGTCCCGCATATCTCAGTACGAATAACCGGTCATCTCGAACCACTGTACGTAAAACAGAACTAACAGCACCCGAAGCAAGTAATGGTGATTCCTTGTTTGCGTTATTTGCAGGCAACATTCATAACTTGACTGATCGTGAACGCGATGAAATCGATTTCCAAGCAAAGCTAATTATTCGTCGTTGTATCGATAGAATAAAGGAATTAGAGACTTCTGAAAAGTTAAGGCAGCAGCAAGAAGCAGCCAAACCAACGCATTTATTAGCACAATTTCTTAGTGCAGTGCTGCCACCCAATACCGAAGATGTGCTGTCTGTCCATCGTAGTAGCATCACTTGGCTATTGAATCAACAGCTGATGAAAGTATCACAAATACAAAAAGATCAACAAGAAATAAGACTTATGCGTGAAATTGAAAAGAGTGAAAACCAGCTTTCAAAATCCACGTTTAACGATACCAAATCATTTGTTCCGCCGACAGTCGAATCTTACCAGCCCGAACAAGAACCAGAGAATCCGTTTGAACAGCAACTTTCACAAGAACAAGTGCAAATGTTGGAAAAAGAAAATTCTATTATGCTGGAAGATTTGAACAATACGCTGAATCAAGTCAAAAGTGCAGAAAAGGCGTTACTCGAAATCTCGACATTACAAACACAGTTAACAAATCATCTGGCTGTCCAAACAGTGCAAACCGATAAGCTATATGCCGATGCCATTGCCACAACAGATAAAGTTGGACAAGGTAATATGCAGCTGATGACAGCAAGAGAGAGAAATAGGAGCAGCAGAAAGTTTATGTTGATATTCTTGATCGGTGCCAGTTTTGTACTATTGTTTTTGGATTGGTACTCTTAAGTTAGTAATAGTAATAATAAAAAAGCAGATGAAATCTGCTTGTACAGTATTTTTGCCCAAGGCTTTCCAATTGTCACAATTGGCATAAATTGCTTAGATAATTAGTGATAAAAAGGTTACAAGTGTAGTATTTTAAATCATTAAATCATATACTTCTAAGAAGATTGTATGGCAGAGGAAAAGAGTTTGCGTCACATAGTTCCAACTTGAGAATTAGACTGCACTAGAGCTGGTATGAAAGCTGAGAGGCGGAATCTATACTCTTGACCATTGGATACTCTTTTGTTGTAATTTTAAAAAGAGATGCATATACCATGCGGGAATTCTTAAACTACATATATTTAGGGTGTTACTTACAGTAGAGAAATATGCTTGAAATGTTTAAGTGGTTGCATGAGTAAAACCAGATGAAATCTGCTCGTATCACATAATGTGAAAGTGGAAATCTTGTCCTACCGTTGTCTTGTTACTATGTCAGCTGTCTGCGACGGATGACTATTTTGTTCCTGGTTTGCGATACCAGTAGTAAAAACCATCTTTAAACAATAAATTCGGTAGAAACACATTCTCTCTTTTTTTATTTTGATTTTTTAAAAAAAAAGTTACACTATACGCATTGGGCTTATTTTAGCGTTGATTTAGGGAAAGAGGGAAAGGCTACGGCAACTAAAATTATGTAGGGCAGCGGATGATTTTTTCTTAATTGACCAATAGCAATATTGCAAAAAGACGATGCAAACCCCGACACGGTTTTGATCGTCATGTCGCTTTTGAATTATGATTTTTTTTTTCTTCTTTGACCTTCATTTATGTCAATTGCTTGATTTTACGTACAACCGTTTTCTCCAAGACAGAATAGAAAGTGAATGTCGACGAACCCTTCGAGCCGAACACGTGCTGTGTATGGTACTTCTTTAGTAGATACCTTAGATACCTCTAAAAGCAAACGCATACCTACGAGAAGAGATTCAACTGCGCCTCTTGTTCACACACCACCGATCCCGTTAGGACAAGGTGAAGATCCACTTGATGCTGGAATAGCTAGACCTTCATACCGTAATGACGCAGTTGGCGTATCCGGTTCCTATGCACGTCATCACGGAGGTCCTTTACGTACCGCTTTACGGCGTAGAAGAAATAGTGAAAGTTCCTCTTCCAACGAATCAGAGGAAGAAGAAGAGGAGACTAATGTTGAACTTAACACCAGTGACGAAGAGCAAAGCGACTTTGAATCTGAGGAAGATGAAAGTGACGATAGTGACTCTCAAAGTAGCGATAATGATGATATTACAATTAACAACCATTTAACAAGTACCACTGATGATATTAGAATTAGTGGATTAAATGAAATCCCTCATGATACAAAAGACCAACAAATCTTAATATTGGAAGAAGAGGATGTCCAAATACATATTCAAGGATACAAGTACATTAGTACAAATTTGTTTTTGTATAGATTATTTTCAGTTATATCCTTTGGTTTAGTGTGGTTGATCTGCAGATGGGTACCACGCTGGTATATATCTTGGGTTGGTGAAAAAGTTCCATTGAAAAATGCTGAATGGCTTGTATTTACGGTAATTATTAAAAAAATCTCTTATCTTTTTTTTTTTACTCATATGACTTTATAGAGTCCATACAATGAAATTGAAATTATTAGACCTTTTCGTGAATTGTATGGTGGAACACTCGGTAGCATTTTTTCCTACGATCAAGTCAAGCAAGAAATACTTCAATATAGCATCAACAACATTGACGAAGCCCGGAATATACTTGATATGGATCAAAAAGTTAATCAGTTAATGCTACTGGAATATCGATATATCCGTCTGGCATTCCATCCTATATTACACAAGTTTCTTATTGTCGGGTAAGAGTTTATTTTTATTTTACTGTGCGCGGCTTATGTATTATTCATTCCAAATATAGCTTCTGGAAGGATCAATCATGGAATAGTTCCAAGAACTTCAAGTTAGGATTGTCCTCTGAAAAATATCTCTCTCGATTAGCCGTATTTGGCCCCAATTTGATTAATATTCGTGAAAAACCAACGTCGAAATTACTCACAGATGAAGTTTTGAATCCATTTTATGTGTTCCAAATTGGTAGTATTTTGCTTTGGTGTATGGATGATTATTATTACTATGCGTTCTGTATCTTTATTATCAGTGCCTTTAGCATTATTTCAACATTAATCGAAACAAAAGAGGTAAAAAAAGAAAGCATGTAACATGAAAAATGTAAATAACCTTTGATTACGTAATAGACAATGAAAAGAATGAAAGACATGTCATTTTTTGAATGTTCAGTGAGAGTGTTTCGTAACGGATCATGTAAGAAGCTACATGACAGCATGCTTTTTTTTTACTAAGTAGTTTATACTTGACTAGGGCGAAACGTTAGTTCAGTTGAATTAGTTCCTGGTGATCTAATTGATATTGCCAATGTGCACACGGTTCCGTGTGATGCTATGCTTGTATCAGGAGACTGCATATTGAACGAATCTATGCTGACAGGAGAGTCTGTTCCTGTATCCAAGGCACCTATTAATGATTTAACACTTCGCAAAATGAACTTATCATCGTCAGGTATACCAGCAGAGATTTCCAAGCACTTTCTATTCATGGGTACCAAAATGGTTCGAGTAAGAGGAGGAGATAATGTCTCGGCAGCCACTGCCATTGTTGTTCGAACAGGTTTTAGCTCTGCTAAGGGTGCACTTGTTAGAAGTATGTTGTTTCCCAAACCAAATAGTTTTAAATTCTATAGAGACTCGTTCAGGTTCATTGGTGTGCTATCTGTCATAGGTATGAACCCCAAGGGAAAAAAGAAAAAGATTATTAATTGTTTTTTAAGCTAATTTATCTACATATTACATTTTGAAGCATTCGTTGGTTTCTTAATATCGTCAGTCAATTTTATTCGACTTGGAATTGATACCACAACCATGATACTTCGTGCCCTAGATTTGATTACTATCGTCGTACCACCTGCATTACCAGCAACCCTGTCAATTGGCACAAGTTTTGCAATCAGTCGATTGAAAAAGTTGGGTATATTTTGTATTTCACCACCACGAGTTAATATTGGAGGTAAAATCGATTGCATGTGCTTTGACAAAACAGGCACCCTGACAGAAGATGGTTTGGATATACATGGTATCCGTGCAGTGATGACAACAGAGGACGGGAGAAAATTATTCGACCACGAATGTAAATCCGTTGCCAATGTCGATCCATACAATGATGACAACCAATCCACTCAAGCTCGGATATTGCGAACAATGACTACATGCCACTCCTTGAAAATCGTGAGTGGAGAATTATTAGGTGATCCTCTCGACCTTAAAATGTTTGAGTTTACACGTTGGGAATTGGAGGAGAGTGGGGGAGCGTCTTCGAATGGCTTGAAGCCTAGAAGTGAATTGGCTGCATTGCAAGCTAAAAAGAGTGCCAAGGTTGGTATTATGCCTACTGTGGTAAGACCACCTGGAGTTCGACAGGACATCAATCTGCAAGAACAGCACCCGATGGTAATTTTTTTAACCCGCTATAATGCATCACATATTTCCGCTCACACAAATACGTTTTTCTAGAAAACGTCTGGAGCGCCACCTATCGAATTTGGAATCATTCACACATTTGAATTCGTGTCATCCCTTAGAAGAATGAGTGTAATTGTTCGAAAATTGGCTAGTCCGACAATGGAAGTGTTTGTTAAAGGCGCGCCTGAGGTGATGAAAGACATATGTACACCTGAATCAAGTAAGAGAGGACCCTAAAATCCCATAATATTAATACACAGTCATTAATGTGCATTAATCACTAGTGCCCGAGGATTATCAAGAAAGATTATACAAGTATACACATCGTGGATATCGTGTTATTGCATGTGCTTCTAGACAACTCGCAGGAGTCAAATGGCATAAACTTCACAAGTTGAAAAGGTTATACATATCTTCGACGATTATTTACATATTATTAAATGGAATATTAACATTCCTTATTAGAAATGAAGTCGAGACGGGATTGACATTTTTGGGATTTATTGTTTTTGAAAACAAATTAAAGCCTCGAACTGTATCTGCAATCACTACATTACGTAATGCAAACATTAGACAAATCATGTGTACCGGTAAATAAGAATTTCGTTTAATGTCACGATAAAATATTATGTTATTCACACTACTTTTTTTCTTTTTGTCACAGGCGATAATGTGCTTACAGCTGTTAGCGTGGCTAGAGAATGTGGGTTGATCGATCAATCGGCTGAAATTTATATACCAAGATTTCTGAAAGGGTCTTCTACAGATCCTGATTCTGAGTTATGTTGGGAAAGTGTTATGCAGGAAGGCGATGAATTATCTACTGATACATTACAGGTAAAAAAAAAAAAAAAAAAAAAAAACTTTATTTATATAGATTTACATGCGTCTTAACTCCTTTTTTAACACCTTAAAAAGCCCCGTAGTATAATAAACAATAATGGTAACTATGCACCTTATGGTCTTCAAGAATATCACCTTGCTATAACAGGAGAAGCATTCCGCTGGATGGTGGATCACGCCCCCATCGAATCACTTCGACGTATGCTCGTCAAAGGTGCCATCTACGCCCGAATGTCGCCTGATGAAAAGCAAGAACTTGTGGTCGAACTTCAAGGTATTGGTTACTGTGTCGGATTTTGTGGTGATGGTGCAAATGATTGTGGTGCATTGAAAGCAGGAGATATTGGTATTTCTCTTTCTGAGGCAGAGGCTTCTGTTGCTGCTCCATTCACAAGTAATACAATGGATATTGAATGTGTAATTGATGTGATAAAGTAAGAGCGCCGTTTGTATTTGTCATTTTTTAAAAAAGGCAAACAAAACCTAATTTTTTTTTTTTTTTTTTTTTTTTTTTAGGGAGGGTAGAGCTGCGTTAGTGACAAGTTTTAGTTGCTTTAAATACATGGCACTTTACAGTCTAATCCAATTTACTTCTGTCACCTTATTGTATGCATTTGGCAGTAACTTGGGGGATTTCCAATTCTTATATATCGATTTATTCTTGATCTTACCCATCGCCGTATACAGTGAGTAGCAATTGTTTTTATGCATGATGCATTTATTGATACCCTTTTTTTTTAATTAGTGGGGCATACTGAGGCTTGGCCACAGTTATATAGAAAGAGACCTACAGCAAGCTTGGTGTCTAAAAAAGTGTTGACATCTCTGATTGGACAGATTATAATCAATTCAAGCTTTCAATTAATTTCTTATTGGGCTGTGCATCAACAATCATGGTAAGATATCAATATTTATACTTGTAAACATACATATGCCGATCCTTACTTTTTTTTGGGAATTAGGTACAAAGCACCTACCTTTGATCCAGATGGAGAAAATATCATGTGTCTAGAAAACACTGTACTGTTTCTCATTTCTAGTTACCAGTACATGCTTATTGCTGTGGTGTTTAGTGTAGGACCTCCTTACCGTAAACCATTATGGACAAACGGCCGACTTGTTTTGACACTTTCTATGTTGATTGGGCTCACGACATGGTGTGTTTTAGCGCCGCCACAATTTGTATCTGAGCTTTTGGAATTGGAGAACTTACCAATGGGCTTCAGATGGTTTATACTGATGTTAGCGGCCATGAATTTGGCGGTTAGTTTATTGTGTGAAAAGTATGTGTTTAATCACGTTTCGGATATGATTTCTGTCATTTTGAATAAGTACAGATCCAGAAAAGGCAATTACAATTTAGTTAGCGATTCAAGTAAATTACACGGAAAAACATATAGAAGAGTAATGGACGAAATGGGTATTTCATAAACAATAATAATAAAAATTATACATATTTGTGTACAAAGGGGTTGAAATAATAAAAAAAAAAAAAAAGGTGACGCAAATGAGGAGTAGAAAAATAACGCGAAAAAAAAGCTTAAATAGAGAATAAAACTTTGAAAAAGCTAAAATTTTATACAAAAAATCAATCTTTTCTTTTTCCTTTTTTTTTTTTTTTTTTTTTTTTTTCTATATATATATATATATTCATTATTTACTTGTTTTTCCCTTCACAATGGATTACCATTACAATAATGATAATAGTAACACAACGGTAGATACATCATTATTACCTTTTCACCATCATCACCATCACCAGCAGCAGCAGCAACAACAGCAGCAGCATTCGTTCGGTTATAATAGCAATCAATTCCATAGGCCACCGGACACACTTCAATTATTGTCTTCGCCCACCGATGATATATTTAACAGACCACAACAACAATGGAATACGCATAATAATATTTTATCGCCTTCTGAGATTATGGATTGCGGCAGTAATAATAACGAGGAATTGAATCAACCAGAACGTGGAATTGCTGGCTTTGTATCCAAACTTTATCAGTAAGTAATCTTTTTTTTTCCCTCCTCTTTATAACTCCTACTTTATATATATCTACACACCCTACAACCCCTAACACATACAACACCTCCTACCCATTATATTTTTTTTATACATGTATCGAATAACACACATACACATATTAACTCCTTTAATATAGATGCTTAGAAGCACCTGACGATGGGCATAAATACGCACGTTGGTGTAGACACAATGGAATAGACATGTTTATTATAGATTGTATACCAAGTTAGTAACCATACATATCATCGTACATTAATATAAACAACTAACCCAAAATTGACATGTATAGAATTTACAGAAATTGTTTTGCCTAGATTATTCAAACACTGTAAATTTGCATCATTTGTTAGACAATTAAATGTAAAATCTACACTACTTTTTTTTTGTTCAATGTAAACTCATATATTATTTAGATATACGGCTTCCAAAGAGATACAGATGCTCGCAAATCCAAAGATAGTAAAGACAAAGAGACCTGTCGTTGGCACCATATGCACTTTCGACCAGGTCGCCGTGATTTATTTCATTTGATACGCAGAAAAACACCCCGTTATTCACGCCGAAAGAGACCAAAGACTGAAGAAGAAGATCCAGAAACAATCCTTAATATCGGCTCAGGGGATGATGAATCAGAAAATAATGTTATAGAAGATGAAGATACACACAGTAGCAGCCTTGATGAGAGACGTAGGTCTGCCTCCTCTGCCTCCTCTTCCATCACCCTGCATCAACATCATCATCATGGTAACAACAACAATATCACAACGGAGTATAAGCCCCGACAATTGCATATGATATTTGAAAGTCCTCAAGAAATGGACCTTAATCACACCAATTCGACTGATGCGTATTTGCAAGTAGCACAACAGCAATCGTCGTCTTCATCTTCCTCTTCACCTCAATATTGTCATTTCTCCAATAGTAATAATAATGAGATAAATAATGATCCGCATGATTTGTTTTTGATGCAGCAAACAATGACGCAGGACGAAGAGCAACTCCGATCTCAAATCGTGCAGCTGCGAAGAGGCTATTTCAGAATGTACAAGATGCTGACTGGCGAAGTCAATAAGGCATTCAATTTGATAGATGTTCAGAAATCGCGCATAGAATTTTTAGAAAACACATTACGAAATAATCATCATCAACAGCAACAGATGAGGATTAGACAGTCAACACCATTTATTGATACTAATAATGCAAACAATTACTTCCCCGCGACATCTGCAGATTATAATAACAGTATATTACAGCACCACTCAACCGCGCCTACTACGCCAATATACCCGCATCCCCAACAACAACAACAGCAGCAGCAACAGCATACTGACGCTTTTGTACAACAGCAAACATCGTCGTCGTCACCTGCTAGCGCTAGGGTACTTCAAAGTAGCAGTGGAGGATTTGATTTCTTATTTAATCATAATAATAGTAATGAAGATGATTTAAAATTAGCATCACCATGTTCGTCTGTTGTACCTGAAAAATGGATATCTACACCACCTGCTTTTCACCACCATAATACCCAAATCTCTGGATTATCTACAGGCATAATTACAACTACGGATGCTTGAACAAACCCAAAATCGACCAGTGGTCATGTATCGTCTGATCTATAGAAAGTGGATCAGATCCTTTTTTAAGACTACACCCAAAAAAAAAATTCTTATATGCCATATTTATTCTCTCTCTCTCTATTTTTTTTTTTTTTTTTTTTTTTTTTTTTTTTTATGCATTTTTATTATACCACACAACAAATTTATATGTACACACCCATTAAACGATAATTTCTCTTTCAACCGCATTATTAAACAACACATTTATGTAAAAAAAAAAAACCCTTTTTTTGAACCGCTAAAAATAAACAAAAAACTATTTTTGTCAAAAAGTTGTATTATTTGTCATAAAACCCCCTTTCAATATATTATGGTACAACGGGAAATCAGGGTGTATGTCATGCTCAATCTGTCAGCATGGATTTTATTATATGTTTGTACATGTTAAATGCTCCGATTAGGCCAGATTTTTTCCGATAATGTGGAGATATACTTTTTTTTTTTTTTTTTTTTTTTTTTTTTTAGATAGTATCTGTATTTTTTTTTTCTAATTGTTATTATTATTTATCTATATCTTGGTGAGAGAAAAAGAAGAAAAAAGACAGTGTCTAAACAATAAGTAACCTAAATAGAGACAAATACTTTTTTTTCACTAAAAATCTGCTAGCCCCGATAATCGAAAAAGGGTTCGTTGTAAATAAAATAAGGTTGCAAACAAGCTTATTCTGTACGTTGTTTGCTCGTAGAATAATACAAAACTATCGAATAAAGAGATATGTTTAATCCCGTCAAGTTTAAACAAAGTTACCTTTCTCTCTCTTTTTTTCCCTTTCTTTCTTCTTGTTGTCTACATGATGGAAAACACGGCCCATATCAATCATGGTGTTACACTAGACAATGGTAAGGGGAAATGCTTTGTTTATATATCAACCAACCTAAATTAAAATAAGCTTTTTTTTTTGTTATTTTTTTTTTTTTTTTTGTACTTGTTAACCCTTTTTTTTTATATATATGTAGGATATTTAAAATCAGCTAAAGACTACTTGTCATCCACACCAGTGGGTCACGACGCATCGTTAAATAGACCTAGGGTGATTCAATGGGATCCACATATGGGTACAGACCAATCAACTATATCTGTTGTTCTAGAGCAAGCCATTTCGGATCCTCATCAAGAAATTCGACCGATGAAGATCGTCTTTGGCCAGTTAGTAGTCGAGACCAACCAACAGCAACAACGAGCACCTACAGCCTCTCCTATCTCTAGTCAAAATAATGCAAATTTGATCTGGATTACATTGGTAGCTCATGTACCCAGATTCTCGGATACCTTGGTCGAAAATATCCATCAACAAGTCCCGCTTTCCATATGTGTTTACGAAAATACGAATACAGATACTGCCATTGATCATTGGAATTTTGGCGTGTTTACATATAAGAAGGGCGCGGCAGAAGGTTTGTATTAGTTTATCTATTTATGATTATTATTATTTTTTTAACATGTCTGATATAAATATCTAGTTAAGCAAGAAAATAATAGTAACAAAAGAAGTGCAACAGATGCATTAAATGACTACCCATCTTCTAAACGCATCCATACAAGTGCTTCGTTAGATGATGACCAACTATTTAATCAACTGTTAGCCCCTTTTGATGACTCACCAGGAAAAAACACAAACAACAATGGTGTAGAATCTCGACCCCAGACCCTGTTGGCCCCTCAGCCGTCAAATCCCATATCCATATTAAGTCAAATTACTTCAAACCAGCAACCTTATCCACCAACACCTACAGAAGGAGGAGGTTATTACGGGTTTAATGATTATAGTCAACCAACCGCTCCCCCAGCCCCACAGCAGCACCAGCAGCAGCATGCATCGATGCTTGTAAATATTCAGCCTAATCCATCCAGTAATACTCATGTTGGCTATGCCAATTCTGCATCTTATAACAGCACGATGCCGTATCATCCAGGATATGCAAACAATGGCAGCAGTAATTACAATTTAAGTGGGGCTGGGTCCATGTATACAGGGTATGGGAATATGCAAGCTCATGGCAACATGCTGAGCTCACAACAGCAGGTGATGATGAGTCACCATAACCAGAGTAATATGAATGGCCATCCTTTTGCAGGTGTTTTAAGTAAAGCGAACCTAAATATCACGGGAGATTTAATGGAAATGACATATACATGGACGCAAGATGAATGGACTAACGGACGAAGACTTGTTGAATTTTGGCGAAGACAAGGTGGGGACGATAAGCTGAGTCAAAGTGATGATGAAACGATTAGTGAAGTCGAGTGTGGGTTCAAGCCCATTGAACAAGAGTTATATCAACAGCAAAGGATCCGGGAAAATTTGGCAGCACAAAAGGATTCATCCATCAAAAAACGGTCTAACCCGCTGGTCGTGTCATGTATATATTGGCAAGAACGTAATGATTATTTTATTACGTCGGTGGATTGTATTTATTTGTTGGAAGGATTAATTGGTGTGCAGTTTACCGTTGAAGAAAAGAATCGAATTCGACGTAACTTGGAGGGTTTCAGACCGTTGACAGTCAGTAAATGCAAACCCGAATGTGCGGATTTTTTTAAATTGATCATGAGTTTCCCACATCCTAAACCACGTAACATTGAAAAAGATGTCAAGGTCTTTTCTTGGAAAACATTACCCAATGCACTGAGGAAAATCATTCGCAAATATACGCCAAGTTATAGTAGTACTGCAGTAGTGAACTTAAATAATCTTTAATAATAATAATAAAAGGATTTTTTTTATAATGTTCGTTTAAATTGATGCTGCCAGAAATTCATGATATTGTCATCGTCACAGTAATTCGTGATTGAACTGTTGAAAGATGCTACAGATTCAATTTGCCAGTCTCCCAGATCTTCATAATCCCATTCCTTACGCGCAATTTCGGATACGTGTTCAGGGTTCAATTGATCCTTGTAAAACATGTATAAAGAATTATCTGTATGTACGGATTCACTTTTTAGATGAGGATGACGATACGAATTAGTTTCGGAATCACTTTCAATTAAAATCGGTGTAAACTGTGGTTGTTCTTCATAAGGATGCTGATTGGTTGGTGTCCTTACACGAGGATAAGTCGGTGTCTTTACGCGAGGGTAGGTTGGTAGTTGTGGAGGAGTGCAATAATAATTATATTCATCATAAGAGTCGTGTGATGGTTGGCCGTTACTTTTAATTATCACTTGAGGCGCTTCTTGACATTCCTTTAGTAACCGTTCAATACTTGCGTTGGAGGAAGATGATTTAATCACTGAAATTGACTTCTTTGCTGTACTTGCACGTTGTCGTGTTTGATGAGAAGCAAGTGTCGAGGGGATCTTGGAAGATTTGTTGGAGATTACTGCCTGCTTTTGAGCAGTAGTATTAGTAGCTGTAACGGGTTTTTGAAAGAATCTGGAAATGGAAGGCTGCCGAAGACTGGCTTTGGACGAGGTTGGACTTGCTTGAATATCCGGCTTCAAAAAATTTGCTTCTGAAAAGACCAGATCTGGAACTATATACTTTATCTTTAGTATGCAATTCATGTGATTTTTTGTGATTAGAATGATAGAAAGATATAGTACCTGCCCTTGTTGCTTTAGCAGACGACTTTCCCTTGTTAAATAGCCCCAGTTTGGGGCGCTTTTTATTGGGTTGAATCTATTATGTTGTTGGAAACTCACTATCCACTTTTTTTTTACTCTATTCTTACCGTAATCCTATTTATTTCCAAGTTTGGAGAAACAAACTTCTATCAAAGGAAGTGCGCGTCATTTTATTTTATAAAAAGATGCGATTGTGAAACACATTATTTACCTGCAACAAATGAAACGCGTGAGAATTACTTTGAGGAAGATGCGTATTCTCTTTCATATGGCTTTCCTCGTTCTTTCGCTTTCGACGATCTGATTTGACAGAAGGTGACCTTTTGGATCTATTGGATGGTGCTAGATTGGGTTTTCTACGACGGGGTATGATTTGACTTACAGAAGCGGATAATAAACTGAGATTATCCCCTCCTCCTTCCTCTGCTAAAGGAAGATTATCTAGTTCGCTTTGAGAATAATGGTTTGGTGATTTATAACCTGAAAGACGGTTCCTTTGATCAAGGATAAAGGCCATAATTCTTGCATGTTTCTGCTTTTCCATATCGTGCTGCGTATTGGAAGGGACATGTAAATTTTCTTGGGATAACAACATTAAAGAGAGGGAGCGAAAGCGAAAGTAGAAATTGTTTTTTTTTTATTTTAATTTTTTCTTATATTATGCACCGTATTTTGACACGAAACCTAACTTGTGAGCTATTTCTGCTAAAAAATGCCATGCAAGAATTTTGTTGTTTCCACCATGTGATTGTATATTCTGAAGGGTGTACTGTGTAGTGGTATCTGTGCGTGCAGAACCAGAATGAAAGTAAGAATACATAAGTGCAGTCTGGTCATTGGTATTGACTTCTAATCCGTTCTTCATTTGGTAGCTTTGACGGGGCATAATGGGAGAGGTTACTTGCTCTGGCAATGTAAACGGAGAAACAACGCATTGAATGAGGTCCTTATTTTCCAGAACTAGCAACTTATTGATGATATGCCATGGATTCTTTTGGTCTGTAAAGTCCACAAAGAAAACATCGATTTCTGTGGATGACAGCAATTGAATGATTTGATCTGTGGAATTCAAAGGTAGACGTAAACAATTTAATTGGTGTCCAATGTCTATTGTTTTAGTATCATTGGAAAGAATGGCCAATGACAGGTCATGGAATCTTAGGGCGCGGGGATGAGGATTTTAAATAGGGATTTCAATTAGATTCTTTTTTGTTTACCTTTGCTGAAAGGTTGATTTGATTTGATGCGTATCCAAACCTAATAACTGTGCAACCATTGTATCATCTTTTTTATATGGAAGTGTTTTTGATTAGCAGCGTATTTAAAAAGCTTAAATTTAAGTGTGTCATACCAGTAGCTTCTAAAATTAGCTGACCGGAGCAACCCTTTGTCGTTAACATGTCGACATTAGGAATGGGTTCATTAGGCCCACATGGGCAGTAAAATATTAAAGCTTTTTTTGGCATGCTCATTCTATCAAAACTATTATTAAGCCAAGTTAAAAAATATTGCGGAAACAAAGAGAGAAGAAACCAAACAACGTGTATTAGGATTCGTTTTTTTTTTTTTTTTTTTTTTTTTTACTTTTCCAGGTTCCTTTTAATATAAGGCAAACGTGCCTTAATACATGTCTTAAAATGCTTTCATGTGACTGCATTTTCGGAGTGAGTATGTCCGTGTTTTTCTTCATCGATGTGAATTACATGTAGACAAATGCTCGTTTAAAATATGAATTTACGAATAAGGGCATGGTATATTCCGCAGCTAGGTGAAGTAATTGTTTAGTCAGTGTTAAAAAGAGAGAATTTGATCGGATTCCCAATAGCGCTTAATCGCTATTAAATATGGTCAAAACAGACACGTAAGAAACAATTAGGCAAGTTACATAATAGTCCGCGAAGGCGTAACATTTAGCTTAATTATTTTCTCAGTGGAAATTTATTATTACATGATTTATCATATTTTCCGTCCTTATAATAAAAAGGTTGTACGTACCTTTGTAACTAACTAACATGGGCTATAGCAACTTTGCATGAACCCAAACGTCAGTGGTTTGAATATACCCACCCCTGTGTTCCCACATTTTGTAACGTATACAACAAATGATAATTGGTGCGACAACGCTGAAAAAACTACTTATCCAGTACTACCAAAAAAGACTGATGATTTACAGAAACCACAATTTTTGAATAAAACTGATGCAGTGTTGTATCGGGATCTGATTTACCTGTTGACTTAATAAAACTTTATACTCGCAGACTTTCTTGACTATAATACAAAAATCCACGCACGTTAGGATAATGTACTATTTCGTAAAATTAGGGATGTAAAAGGACTACTGTTTTATTGAATTACGAAAAACCACGACTTTATAATATCACCGCGTAGTACATAGTACTACTCAGGCTACCACAAGATATAATCCCTTCGTATCATTTCATAAGCTTTACATCAAAACACGGTCACAGAGGGCTATTGAGGCGCTATAGTGGTTCGTACTCTGAAATATCGCCTTACCACATTACAACCCCTCTTATCCCATATTTCTATTTGGTATAATAACTTAACGGCACTGCCAATCTAGGACGTGTCTTGTATAACTTCATTTGGTTTGCATGATAAGTTAATGGCAACCGCATTTCTTCGTCTTTAACCACGTACACATTCGTCCCTACGACCTCAGCAACACGAAAGGGACCTAACCACCGTACCAGCAAAGTTACCCTATTATCGGCAGGACTTCTTTCATGTACCATTACGAGATCATTGACATAATACTTGACTATCTTAGTATTCCTGTTGTATCTTTCGATCATATTTAACTTGTACTTGTGGATATTCTGTTTGGCCTTTGGCAGGATATTTATATTAAGTTTGATAATCTCCGTTATACGTTCCCAAATGGCTTGATCATCCTCTGTGTCATTTTCATACTCATGATCCGCCTCTAACAACTCTCGGGGTTGACGACCATATACCAGTTGAAACGCCGAATATCCATGGTCTCTTTTAGTCGACGTTCGCATTACATATACGGCGGCTGACACCCACATATCCCAATCGTTGGTGTATGTCCAGGATAATTTCTTTATGATCGCTTTGAGTGTCCCGTTTGCTCTCTCGACCTTGCCTTGTCCCTGTGGATGGTAAGGCACTCCAAATCGGATTTGAATTCCATATGATCTCATCATCATGACCTTAACCTCTTCTGCTTGGAAATGTACCCCATTATCTAGATGAATCTGATTCGGTTTTCCATACTGACATACCCATTCGAACAGTGACATGCATGTAAAGGCACTACTTTGTGATGCGGTCGGCTTACATTCAACCCACCCAGTTAACTTGTCTATAATCACCAACGCAGCATTATTCCCCTGAGCCGTAAGAGGTAATGATATATAATCCATACTGATATTGGAAAACGGTTCATAACGGAAGGATTTTACATCTAGTGATAATGGGACTGGTGGATTTCGAGGACCAAAACCTTGACATAATTGACACGAGGATACGTAACGTCTAACAGTATCGTAATAGCCAGGCCAGTAATAAATCTCCTTGATCTTGTCAAAAGTTCTCGATATACCCATATGTCCAGCCAATAAATGATCATGATTCTGTTTCAGCACCGCTAGGACCTCATGAGTTTGTAACACCTTTCTTCGTGGAAATGTACTTGATTCACGCTTGAACAGAGTCCCCTGTCTTACTTCATATTGTCTAGCTTTATTCTTAATGGCTTTCCGCTTCGACTCACTTAACCCCTCTCTAAAGGTCCAGGCGATCAGATATCCACATAAATCAGCATACTCCTGTCGATCCATACCATCTTCATTCGAAAAGATATTTTCTTCTCCTAGCCCCTTCGCTTTCTTACTAATTTTTGATTCATCTTCTTCATGACCATGTTTGATACCATTGAGTGGGAGATAATAGTCTTCGATAATTTCATCTAGTTCTGGACCTATTGAGTATGCGGCTTGTAACCTGGACAGAGCATCTGCATTTGCATTTAATTTTCCCGGACGATAGATTATATCAAAATCATAAGCTAACAACGAAGCTTGCCAACGTACTACTTTCGCCGATGCTTCTTCATTGAACTTGATTAAATACTGTAAGCTTTTCTGATCCGTGTACACCACAAATTTATGACCCAACAAATATGCTTTAAAGAAATGAATAAAGTACACGATGGCTAGGAATTCTTTTTCGTAGATACTAGTACGCTTTTCTGCCTCCGTTAATGCTTTACTACCATAGTATACCGGTCGTATGAAGTCTTCATTACCCGCTTCCGCTTGTGATAACACGCCCCCAATACCCGTATTTGATGCATCCGTAAATAATATGAATGGTCTTGTAAAATCCGGATGAATTAATACTTGATCGCCCGTCAATAACTCCTTACAGCTTTGAAATGCTTCTTCTTGCTCATGTCCCCAAACAAACGGAACATTTTTCCGTTTCAGCTTATTCATAGGTGATATCAAACCTGATAGATCCCTCAGATAACGCCGATAATATTGTATCATGCCTACAAACTGACTTATTTCTGTGACAGTTCTTGGTCTTGGCCATTTTACGATTTTATCTATCTTGGCTGGATCCATTTTGAAACCTTCTCTTCCTACCAGATGTCCCAGTAATTTCACCTCTTGGTAACCGAACTTACATTTTGAAATCGATAGTGATAGATTTGCAGCTTTGGCCTTTGCTAGTATAATATCCAATTGCTTCACATGTTCATCAAACGATTTGGAAAATACTAATCCATCATCGATATATATAAGAAAGAACTTATACAATTCTTCGAAAAATATCGAGTCTACACATGATTGCCATGCTTGCGGACTAACTTTTAATCCCATCGGTAATCGTTTCCAACGATATTGACCAAACGTTGTTGCGAATCCAGTATAATCCCGGCTCTCTTCATCAATTTCGAGTTGCCAAAAACCCTTTAAACAGTCAAATACCGAATAGTACTCTGCCTTCGCCAATAACGTGAATAGGAAATTAATGTTGGGTATGGGATATCCTGTATCTCGAACTGCTAGGTTGATTGGTTTGTAATTGAGACATAATCGATATGGATCTTTTTGTCCTGCCAGCTGAGTCGGAACACCACTCGTTAATCCAGAATCAGGAACTCCATTACTTGCATACTGTAATCTTTCCATTGAACTGATATCATCAACCTCGTTCTCCTCTACTTCGTTCGTTTCATTTATATTATTGATAGATATGGACCATACTGCTTTTGGTTCTTTTCTACCAGGCGAGGAGATCAATTTCGGTACTTTCTGAATTTTCTTAAACCTCCTTCTTGGTGCTCGCTGCTCCTTGTTATTCGGTACTAATACCACTGCTGCAGCCCAAGGACCAGAACAAGGTTCAATCATGTCCAATTCGGTTAATTGTTTTAGATACCCTTTCAACCATTCATTAGCGGCAATAGGTAACATCCTTGGTGCGACTTTCACTGGTTTAACATCATGTTTAACTTTTATGGTGTATGGTTCAACTTTTAAGGATTTTATTTCTTTTAGGGAAGTAGCAAAAACCGACTTATGTTTCTTCAATACCGTGACCAATTTCTCTCTTTGACTCGGAGTCAGGCTTGGGTTGATATCCCAATTAGGCGTGTCATCTTCACCCACCGCACATACCGATGCCTTTTCCACATTATCTTTCGACCCATAAGTGATATGATATACACTTGACTTCGCCTGTTTTGCCCTGACTTCTACCAAAATATTGGAAATACCTAATGTTTCTAATTCTTCCTTCGTTGGTTCGAAGATTGGCCCTTCTAGGATGGATGGTGCATAGATTGCCTGATCACTATCATGATGGTTGATGTACATGTCTGTGATGATGTCCATGATTTCCTCAATTTGTTGCATGTACTGCACTCCTACAGGTACTGTACTTTTATTCAACAATTGTCCTAATATGGTATCCTTCTTGAGCTTTACGACATTCACCGTCATATTGGCCACCACCATACAATAAGGTTTATCTACTTCTGACCTTTCCATCACCGTTGGCATGATATACAACCCGTACTTGTTGTAAATATCACCAGAGGGTTGTAAGACCTTATCCTCTTTCCAATTGGTTGAGGGTTCAGATAACTTTACCCATAATAGCTGACTCTCCCCAGGTTCAAAAACCCATTCGTAATCTATTAATACGTCTTTCAGTTCTCGGTTTCTTTTGTTATCAGATACGGTCGCAGATACAGCCATAGCGTTGTTATCATTCTCTACTGCCAAGTCGAAACCTTCACCTGCAGGGTGAGTAGGGATTTCATATAACTTGTTGGTCTCCTCCGAGGTAAACACCAAATTGTTCAGATGGGGATTCGTCGCTACCTTAGTCGCCAAGATAAAATCCATGCCAATCAATGTTGGGGTCAACGGGTTCTGGCTTACACAGAATGAATGATGAATTGTAACTTCAGCTGAAAATTGTAACTTTAGCTTAACCACACCAACCGGGATATCAATCTCCCCACCAGCGAACCTCAACACCTTATCCGTAGGTAACACTGACGATTCCTTTCCCAATTGTTTGACCAGATCCCAATGGACTATTGATACTACAGCACCACCATCAATCAGAAATTCACAATTTCGTTGGTCTTCCACAATGGCCAATACAGATTGAAGACTAGTTCGATCCGGTACCAAACTTGTCGTGTCCAAATTGATCATATTTACCGCTGGCAGCTCATCCTTGTCAATTTCCATGGACTCGGCCATACCTTTAACCATCGATTTTGTTCTATTCGTTGAGGGTTGACCACCTAATAAGTTGAGATATTGATACCATAGTTCAGGAGCATAGTATAATAATTGAGGTAGGGCTACGTGTATTTGGGTATCCCATAATTGTTTCTTCAGATCTAGGTGCTTCACCTTTTTCTCGTCATCTAACATAATAGGAAACTCCCGCTCCAGTTTTCTCGCAATAGAGGGTGGTATCTCACCACGTTGTTTGGCTTCAACATCCAATTTCTTATACTCTGCCTTTGCCTTTCTAGCCTTTTCCAGATTTTGTAACCGAACCGCTTTCAACTCTTCTGGCGTCTTCTTCGTAGCACCAGTAGCATAGACCTTGTGTTCTTCTGTTTTGGCTCCGTGCGTGATAACATGTATTGAGGAACTATTTGCTTTAGGATTGTTTGTAATAGAAGGTCCCTCTACTCCTAAGCATGTAGGGGACCGTTCTGAAAATCCTTCGACTCTTGGAGGGAATTATTCGTTTGCCCTTCACCACCGTTCTCCTGGTTACGTTTAGGACAATTAAAAGACGAATGATTTGCACGTTCACAAGTATTACACATTGAGTTACAGTTTCTAGCGAAATGTCCTACACCATCACAATTGTAGCACCTTAACTTATTTCCACCTGTACCATGGTTACCATTATGGCTCGGATAACTAGATTGGCCTACTTGAGCAGCATTGTTCTTTTCCATCATGTCAACACGATCCTTGACCATGGCTAATTCATTCTCAATGAGATCCAGCTTCTCCAACTTGGCTAATACGAGTCGTTCAAAGTCAGTCATATTCGCCTTATTGTTATTTGCTGTACCACTTGAATGGTCTGTGCGACTATTGTTACGCTCAAATCTGCGCACAGCATTTACGGATGTACTACCCACGATGTTTTCTTCGTCCGACGTAACATTCAACACCTTACGATCTTCGTATAAGCAGCTCTCCGCCCAACGCAACAACTTCTCCAAACCATCTAACCCATCAAGTGTCTTCTTTGCCTCTTTATTAAAAGGATCTTTGAGCTTCTTCTCACAGAATATACGGACTTGAGGTAGTAAACCTTTCATGATATCTCGAACCTTTTGTTTTTCAGTACGGTCAATACAATCAGGGCCAGCACGTTGCATAAGATAACGTTTAATCTCCATGAATTCCAAAGGTGTCTCTTCATTGGTTTGGGTTCGTTCTTCGTAATGCTTGGTATACAACTCATACCACTCCTCCGTGATATAATTTTCTTTGAACTTGGACAAAATGCAATTCTCAGTACCATCATCGTAAAGTAAGGTTTCGAATGTTTTCATATCATTCATTAGATGGTTTTTCATCCACCTTTCAGCGTGACCAGTTAAACATAGAAGGAAAGTCTCTTTCTTCCTCTCGTCCGTTCGCCAATTGTTCCACTTAGATACTTTCTCAAAGTCTTCTAAGAAACGTAAGGGGTCTTGTGTTCTACCCGTACCAGAGAACATGGGTGGGGACCGAGTATTAGTCTCCCCAGTTGCCACCGTGATTTGTTTATTGGTTTCTTTATCAATGATTAAGACAGACATGTTATGGTCTATTTCTTAGCGATTTTTGTTCTTGACTACGATATTATTTGTAATTAGGACCCAGTGGTAAATAGCCTTCCCAGGATTTGTAATTACCTATAATATTTAAAACTGTTGTTCTTCAGTATTCGTTCGACTTGCTTTGTTCTATTAAGTAACGCCCAGCTACTCCACCAAATGTTGTATCGGGATCTGATTTACCTGTTGACTTAATAAAACTTTATACTCGCAGACTTTCTTGACTATAATACAAAAATCCACGCACGTTAGGATAATGTACTATTTCGTAAAATTAGGGATGTAAAAGGACTACTGTTTTATTGAATTACGAAAAACCACGACTTTATAATATCACCGCGTAGTACATAGTACTACTCAGGCTACCACAAGATATAATCCCTTCGTATCATTTCATAAGCTTTACATCAAAACACGGTCACAGAGGGCTATTGAGGCGCTATAGTGGTTCGTACTCTGAAATATCGCCTTACCACAGCAGTTAGTTTTATTCAGGTTAAATTATTAGCAATGCATTACATGGATATTCATTGTTATGGAAACTAACAGGATTTATATCATCTATTTCAGCCTGCAGGGAACTTGAACAGTGTTTATTTCTCTAATAACAAATATGTGGTACCGTATAATATCAGCAGTTATATTTTCTCAATACGGTCCTTTTTAGAACCTCTTTTTTGCCAGTTCAAGAAGACTAAACATAAGAATGAAATCGGCTGAAGTTAAAAATGACATCTCTTTAATTGGAAACATCTCCGGGTAAAAAAAAAAAACTCTATTTAAAAAAAAAAAAACTTCTTGCACTGTATTTCTCTTCTTACTCCTAGGTCTTACAATAATAATAATAAAAATTAACAATGGCACCTGATTTGAAAGAATATGATGAAGAGCAAGTCCGTCTCATGGAAGAAATGTGTATCGTTGTAGATGAGAACGATAAACGTATTGGAGCTGATTCCAAGAAGACCTGTAAGTTGTAATGTGTACCTGTTTCATGAATAAAACGCTAATGTTATGTATGAATGTAAACAGGTCATCTCATGAGCAACATTGAAGCTACTAATCTTTTACATCGTGCCTTCAGTGTCTTTTTGTTTGATGAACAAAACAGACTTTTGCTCCAACAACGTGCCTCTGAGAAGATCACTTTTCCCGATATGTGGACCAACACTTGTTGTTCTCACCCTTTGAATATGGCTTCCGAAATCATTGAGGAAGATCAACTCGGTAAATATATAAAGAAATACATCTCGGTGTATACATTTGTTAAACCTCCCTTATAATTCAGGTGTTCGTAATGCTGCTCAACGCAAGTTGGATCATGAACTTGGTATTAAGGCTGAACAAGTGCCCCTTGACAAGTTTAAATATTTAACAAGAATCCATTATTTGGCTCCTAGTGATGGACAATGGGGAGAACATGAAGGTAATTTAGAAATAGTGGATCTGAGTAAAGTTTATTTACATGAATTGTTGTAGTGGATTATATCCTTTTTATCAAGGCAAATGTCACTTTGGATGTCAGTCCCAATGAAATTCGTGACATCAAGTATGTCACACCTGAAGAACTCAAGGCAATGTTTGCAGATCCTAGTAAGTGCTTCTTTTTAATGACAATTCTGTGATTTCTGTATTCATTTGTTTCATTTAGATGTTCCCATGACACCTTGGTTCAAGCTTATCTGTAACTCATTCTTATTCAAGTGGTGGGCTCAACTCGATACCATTGAGAGCGTTGAAGCTGATAACACTATCCATCGCTTAGGCTTCTAAAAAAAATAATTAATCACATTTTCATTCATAATAATAAAAAATCTGCCTCCCACGTGCAAGCACGACTAAATAAGGTTTTGGCCCCTTTATTGTTTTAACTGGTTTTTCTATTTATTTACCAGTTTATCTTTAGTTTGCTTTTTGCTTTTTTATCTTTTTCTTTTTTTGTTTATTTATATAAATGAGTTTAACCTCTAGCGCCACACCTTTTGAGTGGTTACCGATGCCTAGCGGCATTTCACTGACAGGACATTCTTTTACGGACGACTTATTAAAACAATTTGATAATAGACGAAGGTCGCTTATAGACGATAATGATGACGTTATATCGATACCAAAGGTACTTTAATTCTTTTTATAGATCACGTACTTCAAATGCTAAAAAAAAAAAAAGTCTGTAGAACATAGCATTATTGTCGCGTCGTTGCCTATAGTTGAATCTCGTGCATCATCCACATCGTCGATACAAGCAGTAGCAAGCGATGATACAGCAAGCAAACAATCAGAGAAACCGAGAGATTTACAAAGAAAATCATCTGTACATTTAAGGAATAAATTTAATGATGGGTTTCACCATCATCCACAAACAGAGCAACAAATAGAGCAACCTCGTGCATCAACGCTTTTTAATAGCTGGACCCTTAAACGAAAGAAGAAATTCCACCATGTACCTACACAAGATATCACATTCAATCAGTCAGAAGATGAACCACTTTCGAAAATTGCCATCCATACTACGATTCATATGAACCCAGTCAATCATCAACCAGCGGCCAGCGTGATACAGCCACCTGTAATCACTCAGTATCCACCCAAGCCATTAAAGTATTCACCTGTAGAACCCCTACCCACATATGCAGGAACAGATACAGACACCTCACATACAACTAATACTCGACGAAAAACGCTGCAACGATTATCCCTTCCTTTATTAAAGCTGACCGCTTCCTCACAACCCGCACGAACCATACAGCGAAGGAGATCAGATTCGGATTTATTAAATCAACCAACACCACCCGTAACAAAAAACTTATTTCGTTCTATCAGTAAACGATGGAGTAAACTGATATGTACCTGTAAAAACAGAGGCATCAGAAAAAAGTAAAACACCCACTCTATGTTAAACTATGCAAAAATATATGTCACAAATAACTTATTTAATACAAACGTCCTTCATTTATCCTTCCTATTTTTTTTTTTTTTTTTTTTTTTTTTTTTTTTTTTAATTAATAAATAGTTAAATTACAATATCTTTACTAACAGTTCATTGACTGTTTAAAACAATACAAAATAAGATTCAATGACATTGAGAGATAAAGAGAGAAATTAGAGTTTAATATCTTTAGCCTGTTCACTGTTTTGCGAGAAAAAACCGTGTAGAAATGCTCAGAAAGGCTTCTGCGGTAATTATTTATTTCCATAGTTAAGTATATATCAGGCTTTTTTAAAAAAATACATACTTGTTATTAATGATGCATTCTTTCTACGACTGGTGTTGAAACAGATTTAATGTTTTTATAGTTGAGAAAACCATTCGCAAATTACATTTTTAATACGTCTATGATCAAACATATATACAAAACATACATAAAATCAGATTAAATTCTTGAACAGTAATATATATCACTTACTTCGATATCAATGCTTAAAAGAAAAAAGACTCCCTTTTGTAGTTAGAGGGGAGAGAAACAATGACAGGGAGCAATCGTCAATATAAATTAAAACTGTCAACTCAAAATTACTAACATGGTGCCGGGCAGATTACGACCTCCATAAGGGACCGTGGATTCTTTCAGAGTGCTAATAGTTGTATCAGCGACTTCTTTTGGATAGCCCTCTAACCCGTAATATACTATTAACACGCGACAATAAAGAATAAGAAATATCGGTTTTTCTTTGTATCTGCTCTGCCAAATGAGCCTCTCTGTCAAAGAATTAATATACTTATTATAAATTGTAATGCTTTGAGAAATTTAATCAAACTTGATAGCACTTTCTTTGAAATTAAAATTGAAATTAATTCTGAGCATTTTTTACGCGAAGAAGGCCCCGGGAATATTGTAAAGTGGACTTTGAGATTGAAGGCGATAATTACATTCTAAATAAACTGACTAGAAATACTCAGACCTGAAAGACAGACCTTTGTACGTCAAGAATAATAAGTGCAGTAAGGTTTAGTCTAGAAAAACTGTACTGCAAGTGCCTGAGAAATTTTTTGGGAAAGCGTAAAAAGCGTAGTTATCTTTGGGAGTTTAAAACGCTCACACTGGAACCTAGCAATGATCAACCTTGGAATCACTAAAAAAAATGTTTACCAAATTGAGTTCGAACTGCTTTCGAATTTGATTGGTCAGAAAAAAAGAGGAGCCGGGAGAGGAGTGTTCGGACCGGATTTTGAGTTAAATTTTCTACGGCGGTTGAACAAGTGGGGATGGATTAGGGGCAAAAGGAATGGACAGGTGTGTAGAGCAACAAATCCTCCCTTTTCGTATAGATTGTAGACATGGTAAGCCATGAGAAAATACGAGACAACACACAGTAGAAAGAAAAAAAAAAGATACGCACATGGATGAATGCAACAAAAAAACCAAGAGGGGATAGATGGAATAATAGATGAACGATCTTTTGTTTTTCAGGATTGGATGTGATATTTTTTTTTCTTCTGCTTGTGTGGGATCGTTATGTGTTGTGTTAATGAAGTGAAATTAACGGGTTCATGCTTTTAGGATTCTTCTTCTTCAAAGACCCCCGTCAAGCTCGCTAGAGTTACAAAGGTTCTCGGCCGTACCGGTTCTCGTGGTGGTGTCACCCAAGTCCGTGTTGAATTCATGGACGATACCAACCGTTCCATTATCCGTAACGTCAAGGGTCCTGTTCGTGAGAACGATATCCTCTGTCTCTTGGAATCCGAACGTGAAGCTCGTCGTCTCCGTTAAGAAACTTTTTTTTAAAATTATCATTTTGTGGAATCGCCAGCCAATGACAGCATCTTCTCTTATAAACGTCGATTCTATACATGTTTTTTAACAAAATAAAAAATAACCTCTTTTTTTTATATATATATTATATATACGTATTTATTTATTATTCTCATGTATCAATTATTGGAGGGAGCAGCACCTAGCCACCCACTTTTTCTTTTACGTGGTCTATCGGAAGGTTCAAAGGTAAATGTCTGTTTAGCAGAAGGTGGTGGCGGTGGTGGTGGTGTTGTTGTTGAAGAGGAACTATGGGTTAGAAAGTGTTAGTGTACGAATAAAGAAGAACTAAATAAAAGACATGCAAACCTTTCTTGTAGAATGTCTTGTAACTGAATGGCTCGTTTCATTTCTTCAAATGCCCAACGTTCAGCCTCTAGCTCTGATCGTCGTTTACCCAATTCCAAGGCTGATTGTGTCAGCTTCTTTTGATCGCGCATAGCCTTTTTCTTCAGCTGGTCGTACTTTGATTCGTCCTCTGAACTACGTGAGGTGTCAAAAAATGAAAAGAAAACGTATACTGTATATGTGTATCTTACTCTGAAATATAAGCGTCTTTGGGTGTTGGATAGAGGGTGTCAAAGAAGCCACCTTGCTCAAAGCGCTTATACATTTCGACTTCCTGACCATGCTCTTCCCTTGCACGCACAAAATTCTCTGTCAAGTCTGTTAATTCCTCCTGTAAACACTGTATGAGCTCATCTCTTTCCGCAATGTCAGTGTGCGAGTAAAGTTGCGGTGTTTGATCTAATTGATGATCCCATTCTTGTTTCAATCTGGCCAGCAGATCTTGTATCATGTGTATTGCCTCTTTACCGCCACAGTTCTTGGGTAGACGTAGTCTGGCCGTCTCTGGATAGACATCGCGAGGTTTTGCTTCAGGATGTTGATCAAACCGGATGATTTGTGTCTCTAATAGTCGATGTACATCCGTATATAAAGTAATTAAACTCGTCCTTAAATCCTCTGTCTCTAATTTCAAATCCTCTTCTCTATCATTTGCTTGTTGTATTACTTGTGCATATTTTTTGTGTTCCTGTAATATAAAAATAAGTCTTTTTTTTTCCCATCCTACATGCAATATCTCTCGTAGTTACTTGGTCCACTTTATTGCTGTCTTCATGCATATTAGCAGCTAAATAGGAGTTGGTTTCCATCATGGCTTGTTTTGCCTTGTAGTGGTGATTCATGCATTTAACAATTCTATCCTGTGCTTTTGCTAATTCTTGTTCGTGTCTACTTGTTTCATTCTATTACTTTTGATAAGAGGCGGGTTTTCCCCCCAAAATAATAATAATAATAATAATGTACTTACGGCGTATTGTGTCTTCATGTATTGCATGTTATTCTTTAATTTGGATATCTCTTCTTTCAAACGAGTATTTTGTATCGAGTTTTTTTTCATCCTTAACTCATTAGTTCTAAATCTTCCAGTAAGTCAAGACAGTCATCGTTTGCGTTCCCCCCCTCCTCCTCCTCCTCTTTTCTCTCTCTTCCTTACTCTAATTTCGATCGTAATTCTTTGTTAAGTTGATCCTTGGTATTATTGTCACGTTTTAAGTTGACCAAGGTGGATTCAAGTCCTCCTTGTTGTTTCTTTAAATCGTTTATTGTGTTGATGAATTCCTGTCGTTCTAAAGCATCGTTCTAACAGTAAAAGAGAAAGGGTTAAAGGATGTATAAAAGAAATATCGTTTGTCGTGTGTGTGCGATGGTGTTTTACTTTGCGATCTTGTAATAATGCATAGAGACAGTTGACGATTTTACATTGGTCGTCTGGAGAACGTGAATTAAACACAAGGGGTACGGGGTAATTGTAGGTCGTTAAAAGAATGTTGATATAATTGGAAGAAGCCTCAAGTGAATCGAGGGAACAAAATCTATCGATTCTTTGTTTAGTGGTAAAAAAAAACATGTCTTGCGAACAGAAACTTACTGTTCAGCTTCGTTGTATTTCATGGTGGTGGGCGACATGGGATCGTCAAAGGATCTGCGTGTTTTCTGTGTTAGTCAAGAAACCACAAAAGTTTTTCATTCGTTAATCTGTATACCTGGGATCCAATGTTGGTGAATTCGCTCCAAAATTCATCACTGGTTTTTAAAGGGTTAAAACAATAAAAGGTTTTTTTATTTTTAAATGAAGGCGCGCGCGCGCTCTATTTTGTTTGTTTTTAGAAATTCAAATTCAGACACATAGTTGCTGAATGTTTTAAGACAATACTTTATAAAAAAGAAATAACTTTATTATGTACAATGAAGGAAAAGAAGATTAAAATGAGTAAAATGGTACAGCAGCAACAGATAAAGTCATTCTGCGCTTAAATTTAAATAAATCTTTGATGACGATGCAGTTCTCAGGAAGTTGTGTATGATCACGACTGGAAAGTCCACTAGGTCCTTGATTCATCTTAACCACGACTTGTTCCGCATCCTTTTGATCCAACTTGATTTTTTTCAAGAGGAATTCTACAAGTCCTGCTTCCGTCTGCACACTGGAATCACCACCATTTTCTGTAATCTTTTCCTTCAAATCATCTTCTGAAAAGGTCTTCTTCTCAATCAATTTAAGGTACGTCAAGACAGGATACAATTGGTCTACAGTGTAACGGTCTTCTTCCTCCTCTTCCTCTTCATCATCATCGTCATCATCATTGATGTTTCTGCTGACTTTCTCTTCCTTGTTAGTGGAGGGCTTCTTTTGAGATTGGACATGGACTGAAATAGTACTTGCTTGAGGAGAATTCGGCATAATGAGCGCATCATAGAACGCCAACAAGGATTCCTTGGTAATAGTCTTTACCTCTTCCACATCTTTGACATTATCATCAAATTCATAATATCCAGATTCAATATCAGCCCAATACTTTGAGCTCTCCTCATACAAATTCTTGTATTTTTCCAATGTATCTGCAATCAAAGAATCCACCTGCGCTTGATATTCCTTTTCAGTCATCTCGGCTAAAATCTCTCTCAAGGATTCAAGGAATTCCAATACACGATTTTCCAAATAGGTAGGATCACGTTCACTTTGTACAATGAGTCTGAATGACAACTGACCTAACTGACCACGAACACCACTAAATACCAAATAGCCCAGTTGCTCTCTTGTCCGAAGTTGGTTGAAACAAGGTTCTTGTGCAATTTGGGCCACCATGGATAATCGATTTCGAAGGCCCAAATCTTTGACGTGGCATACATGAGTATTGTAATTGATGGCAGAGTTGACATCGTCGGCATCGCGTACAGGCAACTGATAGATGAATTTCTTGCCAGTGGGTAAAATAAAGGACCGTTCACCAATGAACTGACTGGGTTGAAGTGGACGTGGTTGTAAGATGGTTTCAACCATGCTAAACATCTCGAGGACCGAACTCTTTTCTAAAGCACCATGCACGAAACCTTCAATATGTAAACTACTGATAGCAATAGGAATAAATGCTTGTACTTCTTCCATCGTCATATCCTTAATCTCCAAAAGATAATCATCACAGTTCCATCGTTTTTCACACATAATATCGTTCAGGTAATAGGCGGAATGTTGATAGGGAGCTTCCAAAAAGAAATTTTCATAACTTCGTGTCAATTCATCCTTGAATATATCGAATCGACTTTGTTCAATACGCAAGTGCTTCATTTTATCAATGACCTTTTCCAGTAATAAAGGTAATTTATCGCTGTAGCCGCCCACATGTAACTAGTTTCTCGTTGTGAGTTCCAAGAATGAAATGAATTAAACATAGACTTACAGTGATTCCTTTGGTGTCTTGATTTAAATAATAGTTCAGACCCGCTACTTCAGCATTATACGAGTACTCGGAAAGAGAATCTGTTAACAAACTCATATATAACCTAAATATAATATACAAATATCAATAACGAAGCCTCCCACATTAATTTATTTTTATCACTTACTCTAACATGACTCCGTTACGAGGTGTAGCATGAAGCAATGGGTTTTTAAAGAGGACCCACAGGTTGGTCTTGGGCACCCAAAAGGTATCATCTTGCTTGTACCAAACACGGGAAAGTTCTGTATCTTTGATTAATTCAGGTTCAGTTTTCTTTGTATCCACATGGAATTTATTCACATCGAGTTTAGAAGGTAAGAATTCATTAATGGCAGGTAAAGTGAACTCCTCGTTGAGTGTGATATCCGACAATCTCTATTTTTTTTTTTTTTTTTTTTTTTTTTTGGATGAGTTAACATGTTTGATGATACCAATAAAGGATGACTTACGGAAATGAATTCAGGTTCAAGAGGCATATCTTCATATTCAGTGGAGTACCATTTTTCGACCTTGGTGCACTGAACACCGTTGGGGAACTCTTGTGCAGCCAAAGTCAATCTAAAATTATCCGGTCTTAACAAATCCAAATGCTGATTGATTAATTTGGGGTCATAATTGCGGAGTAATTGACTACCACTGATGGTCATTTGTGGAGGTAAATTTTCTTGCATCTGTTGTGATAAGAAGGACGTGTATTGCGAAGGTGTACATTTCTCTGAGAATTTAAATTCAATTTCTGCCAAGGATTTGATTTCATCGTAAATCCATTTTTTGACACCTGTTGCCTTGATCATTTCGATATATTGGAAAATGGCAACCACTACATCTTGATAATGAGCTTTATAAATGAAATAATGTCAGTACCTAGCCATTGTGTATCTGTAGAGAGTGATTATAGTGAAGTTGTTTTTTTCTTACCGATTCCCTGTTCGGTTAAATCCACACTGATATGGAAAAAGCCGAAGCCAATGCCACCAAAGCACATACCCGAGCTTAAATAGGTGGCCCAGTTCTTCTTTTTGAGGAAGGACAAGACTGAACCAGGCCCTTCATGGCCTGTTAAATGAGATATATAATGAGCGGGCTATCGCACGGTTCCAAAATGTTAGTATGCATTCCCGTCTATTCCATTTATTTTCTTTTTTTACCTGACTCTCGTAAAAGGCAGATTGATCCGGGAAAGGAAAGGTAATGTCCAGCGTACGTGTCTTTTTAACGGATTTGATAAAGATTTGCTTCATGACTTGATCTTTTGTAAGAGGATGACCTTTAAAAGAAGGCACAGGAATATTCTTATTGGTCACACTTGAGAATTTTTCAACAACCCAATGGGTCAATTGGTCCAACGATTCTAATTGAGGGTATACAGGTAAGGATATGTGTATATGCAGCACTAATTTTTTTTTAGGATTACCTTGGCCAATAACGGTCAATTTCATAATGTTGGCAGAGTAATTGTTATCGTGAAATTTGAGTAACTCTGTACGAATATCGAGACCCAGCTTTTTGGGATTTTCCATGAGTGTTTCCAAGTTACCGGTTTCGAATAAATGCCAAGGATGATCCGGGTTGGAAAGACATTTCTCGACTTGGGCAACGCGCCAACAATCCGACTGCAAGTTCTTTTTATGCTCGGAATCTACTGCTCTTAACTCTCTCTCTGTACAACTCTCTGAAAACAACGGGTCAATAAAAAAATGAGAAAAACGATCCAATGCTCCTTCCAGAAATTGATGACCGACTTCGAAAAAATAATTTGTATTTTCAGTTCCGGTAAACGCATTTGCATGACCTATTTTTTTTTATAGTGTCAGATTTCCTTGCTTTCATTTATTGTTCCTTGCTTTTACCAGAATGCTCAGAAAGATAGCTGTAATAATCGTTTTCTTTGGGGTATTTCTTGGTACCCATAAACAGTAAATGTTCACAAAAATGAGCTAAACCTTGCAAGTTTTCCTATAACAGCATAAGTCAGACCATATCACATCAAACTATATTTATCCTTTCTCTTACCGGATCACTGAGACTGCCGACATGAACATCAAGTGCAGCACTAGCACGATCCGTTTCCGGATCACTAATAAGCAGCACTTCGAGTTGATTAGCAAGTTTGATTAACCGATATTCACGCTCGTCATTAGCTGGCTTTTCTAACGCATGTGTATATAATTCATATTCTGCTTTGCATTGCCAATCTTGATGATTATGTATAGCAGAAACCATTTTCTAAGAGAAAGAAAAAAAAAAAAGAAAAAAGGGGAAAGAGTCACACGCTAGTTTATTTAGAAAAATCGATGCAAACTTATATAGAAAATAAAAACGAGCCACACAAATAAGTTTTTTTTTTTTGTAGATCTTGAGTGCGCATATTTCTATTTTGTCAACAACAACAGCAGCGCCCCCTTAGTGTGGGAGCCACATGACTACATCATTTGAGACAGTGACCTTGGTAACACACATACAATAAAGTAAATGTGGGAAATAAGGGGTAAACACATGCTATAAATGCTCACTGTGACATGCACACACGACGCCTTTGTAGAATTAATCGTTAATTGATCTTTCTTTTTTGTTTATTAAAATAAAAGGAGTGGTGGCATATGCAGCCTATTAGTACAGTCAATCACAATGGATAGAGTTTGGGCTTAATGATTGATTTCTCTATCTACTTGCATTAAGCTACCAATAAAAGTCAAGTTCTACATAATAATGAAGCGTTAGTCATCAACAAGGGAGTGAATACATGTTCTACTTTACCATCTTTGCTCTGACTTCAACAATATCCTCGGGCACAAGGAAAATAGTGGAGCCCAATTTACGAGCAATGGAAATAGCAAGTTTAGCATTGTTAAATGCATCTTCTTCAGTTCTTCCGCTTGTCACCAAGTTATAATCCACGTATCCAGGCTTAATACCATTCAGCACATCCAAGAAAAAGATACCCGTAGAAAGTGTGCGATCCTTGAAGGATGTCATCTTACTAGATTTACCTCCACGTTGCACTGTCTCGTTAGCCCAACGCACCAAATCACTGTCGGAAATAGAGCGACCACCCTTTGTGAGTGATTGCAAGGTATGAATGATATTCTCTCGCATCAATTGCCATGTTAAACCCAAGGTCAAGGTCTTTTGTCCATCCACAATATCAGCTCCTTGAATACCCACGAGTGAGAATCGGAGTTCTTGACCAAGACTGACGGCATAATTACAATTTTCAATTTGCTTGAATCGGGAAAGAGGTTGCTTCTTACCCACCATGCGCCAATTGACACTACCGGGAACAACCTTTTCAAATGCTTGTAATAAGACTAAACCATCCTGTAAATCCTCAAACAAGTTGTAGACACCGGGATCCACGTTCAAACTATTAAGCCAAAGTGTGAACACTAAGTGAAGAAGTTAGAAACAGAATATAGAAACATGTAAAAAAAAAGATGCTTACTTCTGGCTTCACGCTCGCCTTCGGCATCAAATTCTTCAATCTCGGGAGCTTCTTCTTCGGACAAAGGTTCCAATCCAGGGTGGGTGTTGAAGAGATGAGCGACAAAGGCCAAATTCAATTTAGGATTACCGGCGATTAAAGCAGTAGGAGTCAAGTATTTACGGCAACCAATCTTTTCAGCGTTGGACAAGATCATTTCTGCTCTACGTAAAAGATCGCGTTCGCTAAGTGGGGCACGAGAACAGGATTCTGGCTTGAGTTGGTTCAAAAGGACGGTATAATTTTCACCATCGGCCACATCCTTGGAGAAATTCTTTACACGTCTTTCCCAACCAGCTGCCTTCAAATGATAATTGAACCATCTTAATAAGATTTGATCAGGAGGTAACTTTAAGAAGTCTTCCAATGTTTCACCATCTTCCAAGAGTCTGTATAATTCGGGATGTTGCTTGATATCAATCTTGCTTAAAAGTCCGCGTTTAATGATTTGCCAGATTAAACCCAGAATCAAATGCTCACGTCCTTCAATTAAATCAGTTGAACCAATGTTAACCACAGAGCAACCAATGGCTTTGGCTGAATTGATTACAATATTGTTGTTTTCCACCATTTGGAAATTGTTGATCTTTTTACCAGCATTCAAAACACGTTCATCAATGGTGTCAGGTACAGCATCGTTAATCAACTTACAAAGAATAAGACCGTCTATTACACAAACAAAATCAGTCACTCCATACACACAATGACTTTATTTTAATCCCTCATTGTCCTATTTACCTTTGCACTCGTCAAATAATTGCATTGTGTTGGTGGGAATGGGGAAACGGTTGCCAATATGTACATCACCAGCAAGCACACCATTGATGTGTCGGGTAAATTCAGAACGTTCATCCTCATTAATTGTATGTGTTACATTAGCATTGGTACCATGGACCTTGATCTTGTTTTGATGAACATCAAAAGCACCCTTGTTACGACCATCCTTTAACTTTGCTGCGAGCTAAGCTTGCCAAGAAAAAACAAAAAGGTAAGTTAAATATCGTCATTGTTCCCGTTTGAATGTCCGCCACAAGAAAGAAAAAAAAAACTCGCGTTTCCCTTTCAGCCTCACCCCCTTTCACCGCACAGACGCTTACCTCGATAAATTCTTCCACATCAATTTTACCAGCGGCATTGGTACTGACGTCTTTAAGAGTAGCACGAATTTCATCATAATTGTCACTGTAACCAGTTTCTTTACAAGCCTTTTGAATTTCTTTTTGGTCGAGATAACCATCTCCGTCCAAGTCTATTTCACTAATATATATAAATTTTTCCCGGTATTTAGTTTCTTGTCAAAGGGACAGAAAGAAAGAGATACTTACGCGAACTGGTCAATCAGTTTGTTAATGTCATTGACCTGAAGTTGAGGGTATTTGCGTTGAAGGGTAAAAGCGTTTACAACCATGTTTATAATGTAAAGAAGAAAAAAAAAGAAGAAAAAAATAAAATAAAAAAGAAGGGCCAGCCCTTTTTGTGCTCCCCACACTTGTACATTGCGTCATCAATCCAGTAAATGCATGACACAACTCTTGGCAACACTCTACACTGTCTCGAGAAATTCCTTTCTGTACTATTTGGATCATCAAAAAGAAATGCTTGTTACAGTGTTATACTATCAAGACAACTACATCCCCCTTTGCATTAATCGAGAGTTGCACAAGTGACTAAAAATAAAAAAGTATACGCTTATTGATTGTATATTTCACATCAAAAAAGCATAATGACGTACTAAACAATTGTTACACACACGACGTTTTAAATAAATAAAAAATGGGCTTGTATTAAAGCGGAATACCACACGCGCCCTCCAAAAATAATTATCACAAAAAAAAAAAGGCTTTTTCTTTAGTTTCTTCTTTCTTTTACTTCTTTATACATTTTAAATATGAGCAACCCTTTTGAAGAAGATACACACGGTCCACGTTATGGAAATGCCTATGATAATACACCCGTGGTCTCACCACCTCCAGCTACCTTTGGTTCACCTGCACTTCCACCTCGAACCAAGCCACCAGTACCAGCAGTAGCACCTGTAGTGGGTGGTTCACCTTATGGAACACAACGTATGCCTTCTCCTTCAGACTATCATCAAACTAGCCTCCCTACAACAAATGCTTGGCAAGAATCCAACAAGACCTTAGATGAAGATAGAAACGCCTGGTCCTCCAGCCCTACGCCACATCAAAACGCCTATCAATACACAGGCACTGCCTATGGCAATACCGCCACTGGTTCAGAAAACGTCTATTCCCCTCAGCCTGCTGCTGCAACCATCAATGAACAAAGTCATAAAATTGAAACTCCTATGGCAGTATCGGATAATGAGGCAACCTATAATAATAAACACACAAGTTTGTATTCCAAAATAAGATTCTATATTCGTATTGCTTTACTGATTGCGGGTATTGGACATCTTGGTTTTGCGGCTGGTGCGTCTCCTGTAAGTCATTTATAAAAGGATTTTGACTAGTGGGGAACTAATTTTTATTACATAAACGCTAGTATTCAAATGTGGAGGTGCCATTTGATTCTAAAGCCTGCTTCTATTACCTATTTGCCGTCGTAAGTTGGATTTTTAAAGATAAACTCACAAAAACATATTTAACACATCATAATTTTTTAAAGGCGATTCTATCCATCATTTATTCCATCTATCACATTTTCTTCTTCTTCTTTCGAAGATTTGGAAAAGCCGAGAAAATGAAGCGAACAATTTTAATTCTATGTGATTTGCTCATGACACTGTTATGGGGAATCGGCATCATTGTCGAAATTGCCAAATTCACCTGTAAAATAGGTTCCCAGGATGGTTGGTGTAACTTTTATAATACCTCCATCTTTTTCGGCTTTGTTTCCTTTGTTCTCTACATCATCATGTTGGGCTGGGATGCTGTCGGCGGCTGTTGCAAGAACAGAAAGAAGTAAAAAAAAAAAAAAAGAGTTTATTTTTCTTTTAGAAATTTAATAGATAGGAAATGATGCATCTACTTTGGTTGACCAGCTTAATAACCCTCCTATAATATCGCGCGGTTTATCAATTCCTTCTTTTTGCATCATGCGAACTGCAATCTGTGAATCATTACCTAACCTACAAATAACAAATACTATCATGGAAATTACCCTCCTTCCATTAATAAATTACATATCAAAAAAAGTCTGCCTATTTTTTTTTTCTTACCGTGTTCACTATCCACATTCTTTTCTACCATCATGTCCTTCACAAGTGTCATCTTTTTATCCAGTTCGTCTATCGGGATATGAATACTATTGGGCAAACGACAGATCCCATATTGAATCGCAGGTCGAACATCAATCAGCACATGATCCACTCCTTCCTCCACAACCTTATTATATTCATGAACATCGACTCTCTCCTCTCGCTTCAAAATCGTCTCATCTACTGTCTTATCATCAGCAGATCCATCGCAAAATTGGACATAATCAATCAATTCTGTCATTGTAGGTGTATCTCCACATATGGCACAATCCTTCTTTTTATGACGAAGTCGCATAGTTCGAAACATGGGGTTGCTCATGGCGCTAAAAATTAAGAAACTAGGTTCCTTCAATGCTATATGCGTGTCACCATGCTGTCTCTTATTATATCACACATTTCACTTACATGGTGAGTCAATGGCTACCTTGATGGCTTCCAACGCTTGTAAAATACCAATCACGCCGGGCACTATTAGAATTTGGTTATATATAAAAAGGCTGCTTGTAGGAAATACATAAAATCTCTTTACCTACACCAAGAACACCACTATCCACACAACGTCCTACGGTGGAAGCGGGAGGAGGGACGGGATGAAGACAACGAAAACAAGGTCCATTGTTATAATTATAAATCGTAAGCTAAAACAAAAACAAAAACAAACGGTTAAGAAGTAGAATAAAAGAAGGTATAAAATGATTTACCTGTCCATCGTTTCTAAGTGCACTTCCGGATACGATGGGTTTTCCTGCTAAAACACAAGCATCACTCAGCAAGTAACGTGTGGCAATATTGTCTGTACAATCAAGTACGATATCGTATTGTTGGATGAGTTGGAGCGCATTGGTTCTATCCAGTGTATAAGCATAAGGAACAACATCGGCATCGGGATAAATCCTGTTCTCACAGAAAAAGAGTTTTTAGTTATCCAACGTGATAAGGAACAACCAAAAGACAGACTTACGCTTGAATGGCAATGGCAGCAGATACGGCTTTATTTACACCACATCGTGCTTCAGTATGAATCACTTGACGATGCAAATTATTCGTATCCACTGTATCATGATCCACAATACCTAAACGACCTACACCACCTGCACCTAAATAAAGTGCGGCGGGGGATCCTAAACCACCCGCTCCCACAATCAAGAAGGACTTGCTACGTAATTTTATTTGTGCTGAATTGGGAAAGCTCAGTAAAGTCAATGCATGTAAACAAGAAAAAGAAACTCACATTCTAAGCCGAAACCGGGAACAACTAATTGACGTCCAAAACGAAAGATTTCTGCGTTGGTTAATGAACTGACACGTTCAAATGGACTGGTCACATCGGTTTCCGTCAATGCTGCAGGCAAGGGCGCTTCTGCTGCAGCTGCGGCTGCCTCTAGTTCTGCAATGCGTTGACGAAGAAGTGCGTTCTCTCTCTCCAATTTCTCCATGCCAAAAATAAAAAACCAAGAGAGTATTAGACAGACAAAGCTTTTCTAAAAAAAAATTGGGCTTGACAGGCTGGGGGAGAGCACTATCGATCATCCTATTGGCCCTGATTTGGAAAGCACTGAAGTAAACTTAATTGGACAATGTGAGCTTACAGCGCTTGTTGCTCAGGTAAAAAGTAGCATCACGACCTAGATTGGCAAGAAACTTATTGTGTGATTGTGCAAACTGTTTAGCGCATATTGTTACAAAAAAACTTTGGAAGTACATAGAGATGGTGTAACAAAACCTCAAATTTTGATGCAACTTACATAATGTTAAAGACACATGTCATTCAGAGTGATTAAAACCATTGGGCGAACTTCGATTGTGTCAGTTAATGCTTGATTGATCTATGCTTTTTTTTGCAGATAATAATCATTTCTTCTTGCTTCATCTTAATTATGTTTGGTGCGGGGAGTACATAGGCTGTGTAGGATGCCTCCAAGCGTATTGGAATATTTGAACTTTTTTAAAACAAGAAATATATAATACTGAACAAGTGAAAGTGTGAGAGAGTTCAGCAGTAATAAAAACTATAAACGAGAACTAATTTTTGTCTGGATGAGATAATTATTTGTTTATATTATTTGTAATCAAATTAATCGAGTCTTTGAATAAACAGGCACTAATGGCACTGCCACCTTCAAAGACTCCCAAAATTATTTATTAGTGCCTAAGTGTGGTCTAGAAAATTATGATCACCAGCATAACGTTTTGTTTTCATGAATCTAACTAATATTATGTTCGAAAGTAAACGCTGGATAATACTCTTTCTTTTTGACTGGCATGAAGTGGCGTTATGGTAAGCCACCTGACATAGATTTGATTGGACTGTCATGGCATAAACAATTCGAAGGTATAAAATAAAGACTTTGAACTTCAGAACATTTTACATCTTTCTTTCGTAAAATCTTTTCAATTTTATCCAGATACCGATTAAATGTCTAGCTTCCTATTCTCCTCTAAAAATGTCATGGACATTGTGGTTGGAACTATCATCGGTAAGCGACATTTCCGTGGGTGAAAAAAAAAAGAAAAATACACTAGTTTTCGAAGAGAAAAAAATAGGTCGTTGTTGTTGTTCTTAATCCATCTGATGAATGTTTTCTTGTAGGCTTTGAAGCAAAGCATTGTTACTATTTAGATCAGTTGTCAGAGGAAAACATATTCCAAACTCTTTATCTTTCAGAGAATGACAGTTTACCACCTATAATGATTGTAGTCCAGCACACTGTGGATAACGATTTTTATTTAAACGTCGTTTCGGAAGCTGTAGCTGTTGCTCAAAAACACCGTAGACCACCTATCATCATCGTCTTTGCCACCTCTCTCATCCACTATGAAGTAAGTAAATACGTAACTGAACAAACAATGATGCCTTTCTTGTGGAAAATCCTACATTGTCATCCTTGGGCAGACGCTTGCTACTTCGTAACGGCTGAATCTATCCATTCCAATTTGGCAGAGAGTCCATTGAATCCATTTGTTGCATTATCTGTATGTGTATTTAATGTGAGCAGTCCACCATTTCACCTTGATCCCACAGTAAAGCAGCTTTATGCCTTGATGAAGCAAACATTGCAAGACCAAGCTACCCAACGCCAAGCGGAAGATATCATGCTTGATTACAAAAGAACCACACAGAATTTAAAAATGGTCATCGCTTTGCTTAACCGAAATGAATTGGATATCATTACCAAGAATATTGTTCAAAGGCAAATTAAAGAAGCTATCTCGATCATGGACGTATGCCAAAATAAATACAGGACACCAGGTTCAACATTATCTACTGCGGAGGGAGACGTACTGAATAACAATTTAACACCATCGATTGACAGCAGTCTTATTAAAAACGTATCAACACCATTAGTCATCCACCCTATTAAGGAAACGGCAGCACCAACAGCAAATGAACCTATTGAAGAATTATCAGTACCCATACTTGCTCCAGTTGTTCATACACGTGAAGAAAGTTGGAATTTCGTAAGGGCCTTCAAGGCTAAATTTGGGAATCCAGACAAAAACAAATGGGAAAACCTGTACAAAATTGGCAAGAGGAAAGGGTACTTCAGTGTTTACAAAAATTCAAGCTCCATGAGAGCAGCGTATTCACGAGCGGAAAGATACAACAACATGCGCATCCAGTAGTCATTATATTCTCTTTTTATTATTTTACAAAAAGATAGCTTTTTTTTAAAAGTAAATAAAATAAAAACACATGCTATTATTATCATCTACTGTCTCAACAATGAGTTCCTTATGATCTGTCCATAAGAAAACTTCTCAAGTCACCACATTAGCTACCTTCATCTAATATTTTGATAATACAACCGATAGTTGCCTGAAGAGTGTTTAACTACTTGGAAATTTGCATGGGCGTTAATAAGTTATCAGGGTTCTTTCAAATGCCCAAACGGCAGATATGTCTAGATCGTGTCGACTGAGGACGTCCTGTCCTTTTGATCCCTGCCTTTCCTTTGTTAGTATCTGCTACTGATCTGTTTGGTTCAGTTATTTTGGCTAAACACTACAAATTCGAGATAGATAACAAGGCATTCCGATTTACCCTCAAACGCTGGAAGCGGTTATTGAAATTTAAACTATTTCTATTTGAAATATGCAGTAATTACTTCAGATTGACAGCTAGTGTCCCTATTTTACATTTGTCCGCTTCTGTTTTTTTTTAAATACAAAGACAAGTCTACTTTATCACTGCACAGTCATAGCCAGACCCATTGATATCTCACATCTACCAAAAACTGATATCTAAGCAAAACTAATATTGAATCCAAAAACTATGTTGTTGTATCTGCGAGGAAGAGCACACACGCACACACAAAAAAAAAATCGAGCGTGATCTTCCACTTTATTTTTTTATTTTCTCTCTTTTAGATTTCGTGCTCGGCCAATAACATATTGGGAATTCCGTCTCTAATCTTGTAAACATGAGCACAGTTGGGACAAACCATTTGACCTTGTTGAACATGGGTCTACAATACAAAACGATAAGTAATTTTGTTACACTCGAAACCGAAGCCTTCTCTTACCTCTAATAAAACATTATGAACAAGCTTTAAAAATTCCTCGTTTTCTTCGGCATCTTCAGGCATTTGAGCAGGAAGGGTATTGATTCCGAGCTATAAACACATTTACAGATAAGCCATCACAGGTCAAAATCTCTTGTTATTTGTCTTACCTGAACGGCGGTACTGGTTAAAGCATCCCAATCAATCTTGTTCAACATGTTGGATAAAAATTCGGGGTTGAAGTCGGCTTCGATTAATTCAACTTGAACATCTTCAAAACGAAGAGGGAAGTTGTTATTGTTACAGTTCTTAACGTGACACTGTAACATGTTGTGTGTAATGAGTCTCATTTTTAGTGATGTATGTAGTGGAATTAATGAACAAATCAAAAAAAAAAAAAAAAAAAATGTCAGAAAAATATTGTCTCCCCCACTACTCCCCCCAAATAAGCCACAATGTCGGTTCTTTTGTTTATCCGCGTAGCATTTTGTATGCCTGTGTGCGTGCATTTGGCATCATGGTCAAAATTGTAAATAGCGAATCAAGATTAACTTATAAGAGCCACAATGTCCATTTAACTATGCAATGACGAACGAAAGACAACATTTTTGGGGGGAGGTGGGAGGGCAAGAGGGAAACTATAGCGCGCGGGGTGTCATGGCAACCCAAATTCCCACCAATCAAATCAATGGATTGTTCAATCTGCATCCATTTAATACAATTTTTTTTTTCAAAAGGGTTTTTGGTAGAACAACCCTTTTCTTAAAACCGTAAAGAGCAAACGAATCTAGATATGGCTTCCTCCGACGATAACTTTGAATATAAGAATAAGTCTAATGGACAACCATTGTAAAGTAACCAAAAAATAAAAATAAAATAAAAATAAAAGCCAGTTGGGAGAAAGAGCCCCGGATTTTTTATTTTTCTCTCTCTGTCTCGTTTTTAAACTTTTTTTTTATTTCTGACTTGTTTACATAGAAAAAAGAAACGGTCGAGAAGAGAGTTAGATACCCTGAACGATAATAATAGTGGTCGAGGTACTTTTTTTTTTTTTTTTAATAAATGTTTTCTCATGCTAATGTCAATTTCTTCCTCTTCTTAGCAAGACGTGACTTACCCAAATGTCCCATTTGTGAATATCGTATAGAGCCCATGTATTGGCAAGACCATTATCAATACGAACTAGCTCGACTATCTGAACCCACCTCAGAAGCATACACAGATCCTCTAAATAAAAAGTATGTGTCCAGTAATTAATTCTCCGTTCTTTTTATGCATTTACTAAATAAACTTTTATTACAGCAAAGGAAAACGCGGCGCTGCTGTCGTGGCCAAAAGACAGCTGGAAGGCTCTAAAGGCAAGAAAAAAGTGTCATCAGTCTACGAGGAGACATTGGAAAAGATACAAAAGAATAGACTTAAACGCACAGATCGTTTAAGGCAACTGGATGGTACCAGCATGATCAAGCACGATACACTACCACCAACACCGTCACAACCCAATGATTCTGATATTGCCTTACAAGTTATGTTGGATGATGTGGATGTTCAAACCTGCTTTATCTGTAATCAACGTTTATACGGCGATTTGGAAGCTGTTAACCTTCATATTGACAATTGTTTAACAAATCCTACACCAGATGTAGAAGAAGAGACAGAATTGGATGAGACAGAAGAGGAGGATGTGGATTCAGATAATGAAACTACACCTAGGCTACAACAACAACAACAAGCAGTAGGAGCAGGATCAGCAACAAATAGCTGGGAGGAATATGAATGGGCAGGCCAGGTGCGTGTAAGAGCTAGTGCCATGATGGAAGGTGGTTATGGAGGCGCTGGTTTCGCCACATCCAGTAAACGAGATGAAGATGAAGATGAGGAGGACCTAGATGTGGAAGATGATGATGCTGCTCAATTTGGTCAAAGTCAATATACAGAACGAGATATTGTGGTAAACATGGATGATGATACTGAAGACGCCTCTGCTTTACGAGAGATGGTATCAGGTGGTACTATGCGTACTCCTACTTCAGAGACAGAGGGTGAAAGACAAGGATTTGAGGAAACCGTATCTGTATCTGGTTGGAATCATCACCTGAAAAAAGAAGCTCATCATTCTACCGGTGAAGGACATTCAAAATTAATCATTGACTCTCTAAAATCTCGTATTCATCAATTAGAAAATGCTTCCAGATCCACACCACGTTGTCTAATTTGTCTTGAATCTTACAAGACACCGCTTACATCCATCGTTTGCTGGCATGTGCACTGTGAACAATGTTGGTTGCAAACCCTAGGTTCTAAAAAACTATGTCCACAATGTCAAAAAATTACCACTCCCTCTGATTTGAGACGAATTTATCTTTAATATATATATATATTTTTTTATTATTTTTTTTTCTTAATTTATTTATAATGTACGTGCATGTTTTGACACCTAAAAGATGAAATCAATAACTCGTATTACCTTTTTTTTTTTTTTTTGTGACTATATTACCTGACCAATTTGCTCTTCCATTTTACGTTTATTATTTACATCACGCATCTCGGTATCGTCTGCCAAGTTGCCACTTTTAATTGCATCTGCATGACAGGTAGCATGATAAATCTAAGGATGTTTATGTCAATTACTTCATCATAGCCACTCCAGAAATTTAATAGAGTATTACCTTGTCTTCAATCATGATTGCGTTCTTGTACATCCACTCCTCTTCATCATCATTCCAAAAGTCAATAAATCTTTCTCCACAAATAGCACAAGGCTTTCGGCTATCATCATTAGGCATAATAACTGTGTAATGATCTGGGTTGATAGTTTCTTCGCTAGGCTGAGCAGATTTTTCGGTAGACTTGCTATTCACGTGTCCCATACCATCATGTAAAAATGCGGGAGCTAAACAAAATAATTAGCACATCGATATGAAAAGTGTGTTTCATGTTCTAACCTTGTTGGCTAGTAGATTCCCCTCCTTCACCATTAATCCACTCTTCCACTGTAACAAACCACGAACGAGAGAGTCCACGCTTCACTCTTTCCTTCATCTTTCGATTCTGTCTAAAATGAGCATCCAAATGAGCATCCATTTTGGCTTGGCCTTTGTCGGTTTTGGGATATCTGAATCCACACTGCTTACATTGTAAAGGTTTGGCCGAGTACAGTAACTCGATCGCTCCAGGTCTAGCAATCTGCAGATCTTTGGAGTCTAATAAAAAGAGACCCAGATTGTTGTTAAGTGAGGTTGTGTTCTCAGTTGGTACAATGGGTTTCATTACAGCAATAGCAGCAGGAACAGGAGAAGGCGATAAATAGCCCATCGAAGTCAAACTTTTTAACAAATCAGCTGTATCAACTTTAGCAGGAGCAGCTTTTTGAGCAGGTAAAATTGTACTGGCATATGAAAGGGTAGGTGAAGGTGTGACAACGGCAGGGGCTAATGAAGGGGAAGCGATTTGGGAAAGGTATTGTTCAATAGATGAAGCCTGGGTCGGAGGTAATGTAGGTAATATAGCCTTGATCTTTAATTAAAAAAAATTTAGTGTTTATTTTTTTTATTATTATTATTGTTGCTGTTATTGTGTGTGTGTACTTACTTGATCAATGATTTGTGAGATGGGATCCGTGGTAGAAAGCGAGGTTGTTTGAGGAGAAGGAAGCATGGACTGTAACTGAGAGAGTAAAGAAGAAGAGGTAGAAGGTGCCTTATCTGATGGGATAATTTGAGGACTTCTGTTACGAGGATCTCTAGCACTAATTCTTGGCTCCTATGTTTAAAGTATTATTATATAAAAGAATGTACAATTGTCGCTGTTGTGAGTTTACCTTGTTTACAAAATTTGGATTAACATGAATAGCAGCGGAATTAGGATTATTATTATTATTACTATTATTATTATTATTGTGTGATAATGAAGGTGAACTAGTATTATTATGAGGATATCTTGGATGAGGAGAAGCCTTTTCACGAATATAAACAATTGATCTTTCGATGGATTCAATAATATGACGAGGGAAAACGGGATGGCCACCGGGCATTCCATTTTTCCAGGTCTGGAGCAGTCTTTCGAAACTTTTCTTGACCGTGCTATCCGTCAAAGTATACGCGTCCAAGAATACGTTCACCATGTTTCTTGCAAAATTAGTAATATAAGACCCACCGACATTTTTGCAGATAGAATCAATCAAATAAAGCACTGGTAGTTTTTGACCGGGAGCATTCTAAAATATTGGAATTCATATTATTATCACAACACTTTTGATGTAAAAAAGATTATATATTCATATATATATATATATGGGCATTTTTTTTTTTTTTATATATATATATATATGTATATCAAATTCATAGATATATTATGATAATAATAATAACAATAATAATAAAAAGGGGGTAATATTATCAACTTACATTTCTCAATTGGTTTTCAATTTCCCTTACAATAAGACTTGCAGCACCTTGATTTTCTTGAGCCATAATAGTCAGATTGGTAATAATAGGTTTACTATTGAAAGTAAGCTCGGACAATGCTGATCGATAGTTACGACGAACCGTTTCAAAATCCCTGCTACTACCATTCTGTTGCTGTTGATGTTGTTGACCACTATTCATTGTATTTAATGACATTTATTTATAAAAAAAAAGATGGAAAAGATGCAAATGTATTATATATATTTTTATTTTCCTTTCTAACAAAATTAAATCAAGAATCAATCTGCTCAAAGGAAAGAGAAATCTATTGAGATTAAAAAATATTGGTTTAGTTTTTCTTTCTTTCTCTCCATATTACAAACAACTTACTCTTTTTTTTTAAAAGGGTTTACTGAAAAGAAAGAAAGTACAAGGAAGAAAAAAGAAAAAAGAAAAAAAAAATAGGTGTGCGGGGAGACATTTGTCTTGGGAAGGAGACAGTCACTTGCTCTCGCATCTCCTTAAATTGACTTAATTTAGTGACGTCAGATTTTCGAGGTAGGCGATTTACTTGTAAAGGTGCCACCTAAAGATGTCTTGAATTAGCAGTAATATCAAAGCACTTGTTGCAGCTGTAATAGATACGTTAAGTTTGAGTGAATATATACAGAAATAATAATCATAATAATACAAAAACCTTAAATCACATACCAATTAATCAGATTTATCTCACCCACTTGAAACTGGGAGGGGAGAACAGTTTCAATAAGCAAATCCTCGTAATAGCGTACTATTATACGAGAATACAAGTCATTGTAAGATTGAATCAACCAAAATAACTTTTGTAAACATATCTTACCCGCACTTATATAAAACATCGTTCGTAACACAAACCAAATGCTAGACGACATTCTTAGTGATTGAAGATAGTGAAGACTGGTACCAACCCCAGCGTCAGGAAAAGCCTTTTGCCTCCAATAAAAACCCTTTTGTGGAGAATAATTAAACATTACAAAAGGAAAAGATACCCAAACGTTAGCACAATCTGCACCAAAACGTCACATATCGACACTCGAATCTTTTGTCAACAAAATTAAGTGAATTTAAGCATCTTTTTTACATTTTATCCAGTCTTAAATTGGCTACCAAAACTGAGAATATTCAAACGGGATCAACAGACAGCTGCAAATAAACAGTTATCCATTGAACTTTAAGCAAATGACCGTTTGTGATCAGTCATTCGTTCAATTTTGGCGACTTATTCTGGTCACACAAAATAATAACCCACTTTATGGTACCTCCAAAACGCAAAAACATGAAACATTTTCAACTTGCTTCATTATGGACAATGTCTACACCTACGTCTTTTCAATTTTCTATATCTTAATTTTTTTATGAACTTCATAGAATGATTGGTCTTTTTTTTTTCATGTATAAAGTACGCTTCACCATCGGTACATGCTACTTCTGAAACGCTGATAGACAACCCAGTTTAGAGCTACTTATGTAAAAGCCTGGGGACATTTTTAGATGTTTCCATTATAAGTAAAGGCTCAAACATGATGCATAATTAAATGAACAAATAAATCATTCTGACATAATCCAGCCCTTGTTTATCTGCTTACAAATAAGCCTTGTTCACACACTATTTTGATTAACTAAATCGTATAAATAATTGCTCATACACTTTTTTCTTCCCCTTTTCTTTTAACTTAACATACTTTTCTTTCCCGACCCTTAGAGCCAATCCTTATCCTGAAGTTACGAATCTATTTTGTCGACTTCCCTTATCTACATTGCTCTATTGACTAGAGGCTTTTCGCCTTGGAGACCTGCTGCGGTTATGAGTACGACTAGGTGAGAAGATTATTCTTTCCCTTGGATTCTCAAGGATCGTCGTGAATGCACCAGACAAAGCAAAGACTACTGTGCTCCACCAATCGGTAAACCTTTTCTCCCGTTAAACAGATTTCAAGGCCTACAACAAAATCGTTAAAAAGAAAAGATAACTCTTTCCGGGACCCACGCTGATGTCTTCAAGTTCATTTGCGTTACCGCAGAAAATCCTCATCTTAGTACCGGAATATTAACCGGCTTCCCTACCTCTTAGGATCGACCAGCCCTGGGCCAAATAATGTTCTCCTGGAACCTTTTTTCACTTCAGCCTTCAAAGTTCTCATTTGAATATTTTCCCTTTTGTATGAAAGTAATCAATAGTTATTGTAAAAAGGTTAGTTAATTATTATGACTTTTGTTTTTTCAAGAAACGCTAAATTATTATCTCTTTCTTTTTTGAAATGAAAAAGATATATTGCAATTTTTGCGATATTATGATTACGGCTAGTCTTTGCTACATGATAGCGATTCCCCAGGTTAGGTTCTCCAGGTTTGGCCGGTATTGCTTTGAGTCATATAATTTCTATGTGACTCTAAAAGAGGCGTGTAATATCTCGAAAAAGGCGTAGGTGTAGACGCTGTCTCCTTATCTTCCGTCATTCTTTCATGGTGTTAAACCTAGTTTTAAAATCAACGAGTCCAGTAATTATAAACTGTACAAAGTAATTACTACCATAGATACTGGTCTCTAAATGGAACTCGGCCTCTGCACTTACTTAAAACGCATTAGACAACAATCCAAAAGATGATGTCAAGACTTACGACAGATACAAGGCCACGTTCAATATTATTAACAAGGAATTCATTAAGCAACCTTCTTTAGTTCGCTTCACAAAAACTTTGGTTCAGTACATGAATTTGGAAAGTACCAGAAAAGAGTACGAAGATCATTTTGATGACATTATGCTGACAAGGGAAGAAACACGTTGTCGAAAAAAAATCAAAACTGTTTAGACCCAGAAGCTTAACGAAGAACTTTCCGTCAAGATTGGTTGCTCTTCAACGTCAGCTCAGGAAGATAGTGATTCGACATATATCACTGGGGAACAGGAGGAGGAAGCAGACTTCGTATATAAAAAAATCTATAATGATGTCGTGAAGCTCTATCAAAGATATAAAGCCAGTGATAACCTAACTCCTGAAGAAAGAAAGCGCATGTGTGCTGGTCTGTCTGGAGTAATTGATATCAGTGATAATTCATACCATGGCCGGCAATATCTGTTTAGCGTTAGTCAATGGAAGAATATAAGCAAATGTTACGCCCAGTTCCAACAGTCATTTTTTCAAGCAGAACTCGACTCCGATCTTGATTCAGTGTTTATCGTATGGGACAATATTTACAAGACGCTGACCATGGATCATAATATCTTTCATGCCCGGAAGAAGTTTGATCGTCTGTCCAGTGAAAACGATGTTGATGAATATACGTTTAAACAGCTCCGAATCATTGGCTATATTCTTGACACCTTTGACAGCAAGCAATATATTCTGAATCCCAATAAGCCGCTAAAATCAACTGAACGCGACGACGAATCAGTACGTGGGGTTCTCTCTTCAGATCGATGATTGCTACGTTGTGTGTGCTTCAATGCTTTCTGGACTTTGTTTGCAATTCGCTTTATGTCTTCTTTGAACTTGAACAACAATTCCAGGCTATCCTTTAAATCTTCAAGCTCGCTTATACAAGTAGGAAAAATGAACGTAAATCGATAGACGTTGACATATACTTGACGCTCATCATCATATAAGACCTTGGAAAAAATAGCTGTCGACTCACTAACTCTGATAATCCATGTGTATACGTAATCATGGCGCAGCAGATGGTGTATGGTCTCCGTACTAATCGCAGACTCGCGCAACAACTTGGACTCATCATGACAGACTTTGGCATCATCCGGGAAGGGGTGGGAAATCTCTATGCTTGCCAGGTCAATCTCCAAGTCTTCGTGATCGTGGATTAGTCTTATGTCAATTTTGAAGCCAATAATATTCTTGTCGCTTCCATATTGTTGAGCCTTTTTCTTGCTTGATTCTTCTGGTACTGACTCGCCTGATTTGATTCATACCAAAGGAATTTTCTTTATACTAAACAGCTTAGCGAAGAGAGGAACCCAGATTGTTGATTCGTAATCGCGCTCAGTTAGTTTCGCAGGCTTAGCGGGATTCAGAATATACTGCTTGTTATCAAAGGTGTCAAGAATATAATCGATGATTTGGAGCTGCTTGAATGCATATTCATTGACATCATCATCACTACACATACGATTAAAAGTCTTCCTGGCATGAAATATGTTGTGATCCTTGGTAAGTGTTGTGTAAATAATGTTCCATACGCTAAACACTAAAGCGAGATCAGAATCGAGTTTTGTTTGCAAGAATGACTGTTTAAACTGCGCGTAACATTCGTTGATATTCTTCCATTGATTGATGCTAAAAAGAGATCGATGACCTTGGTATGAATTATCACTTATATCAATCACCCCAGAAAGACCGGCACACATGCGCTTCCTTTCAACAGGAGTAAGGTCGTCACCGGCTATACCAAGTTATTCAGCATTTAAAAAATATCTTTGGTACGAATATATTTCATGCCAGGAAGACTCTTAATCGTATGTCTAGTGATGATGATATCAATGAATATGCATTCAAGCAGCTCCAAATCATCGATTATATTCTTGACACCTTTGATAACAAGCAGTATATTCTGAATCCCGCTAAGCCTGCGAAACTAACTGAGCGCGATTACGAATCAACAATCTGGGTTCCTCTCTTCGCTAAGCTGTTTAGTATAAAGAAAATTCCTTTGGTACGAATCAAATCAGGCGAGTCAGTACCAGAAGAATCAAGCAAGAAAAAGGCTCAACAATATGGAAGCGACAAGAATATTATTGGCTTCAAAATTGACATAAGACTAATCCACGATCACGAAGACTTGGAGATTGACCTGGCAAGCATAGAGATTTCCCACCCCTTCCCGGATGATGCCAAAGTCTGTCATGATGAGTCCAAGTTGTTGCGCGAGTCTGCGATTAGTACGGAAACCATACACCATCTGCTGCGCCATGATTACGTATACACATGGATTATCAGAGTTAGTGGGTCGACAGCTATTTTTTCCAAGGTCTTATATGATGATGAGCGTCAAGTATATGTCAACGTCTATCAATTTACGTTCATTTTTCCTACTTGTATAAGCGAGATTGAAGATTTAAAGGATAGCCTGGAATTGTTATTCAAGTTCAAAGAAGATGTGGAGCGTATTGCAATCAAAGTTCAAAAAGAATTGAAGCATACACAACGTTCGATTTATCGATCTGAGGACATTTCCCCGGAAAGAAAGCTCGCCCCAACACCATCCGTATACTTCACTACGCCCAGAAACGAGGCACATCGTTCAGTTTAACCAATGTAAAGTTTTATTAATAAAGGACACTCTTTTTATTATTCTATTAGAACAATTTTTATGATTTCGGTTGATTTTTTTGTTTTTGTTTTTGTAGTTCTTCAAACGTATTTTTTAGAATCACATGATGGTCTACACATAAGTCTTTACGTTGATTGACATGTCATATTGTCTAAAGTTCATAGGATGATCTATTTCTGTTTTTTTATAAAATCTGCTTCACTGTCATTACAAGCTACTACTGGAACGCAGATAGACAACTACCAAGTTTTGACTTGTTAGGGAGGTTTATGCAAATGTTTCTATTTTAAGTAAAGGCCCAAAAATTATGGATGATGAAACAAACAATTTTAATCATTCTGACATAAGCTCTTGTTTATCAGCCTACAAATAAAGCTGGTTCACACACTTTATTCTTCCCCTTTTCTTTTCCCTCGACATACTTCTATCGTATGAAAATAACCGATAACATAAAAAGGTTAGTTAGTAATGACTCTTGTTTCTTTTAAAAGACACTAAATCGAAAAAGATATATTGCTGCGGCTAGTCTTTGCTATAGGAGGACGACCTCCTAGGCAGGGTTCTTGAGTTTTTGGAACTCATGAACTGTGAATAGCTGGAATTGGACTGTAAATAGTTGTAATCATACTGGCTGGTCTTGGCCAGAATTCCTGTAAGTGGTATAAAAAAAAATACGTTTTAAAAAAAAATACGGAGGTCTAAACATTTACGGCCGAAGGTCCCGATCGGAACCATACATATTTCTCTAAAGATCCGTTCAGTGTGCTTCCTTGGTCTACTAAAGGCCCTTTAGGCCCAGAAAATTTCTGAATCTATAGTAAAGGTGCTACCTTTGATTGCTAAAAAAAAAAAAAAAAACGCAGTCTGAAGAACACCTAAAGAAGTGGCGACAGTAATTTTTTTTGTGTTGTAAGCCAATATAATCAAGTGAAAGGAGTGTAGACAGTATTCTATCATATTCAATTAAAAGACGTCTAGAAAGAAGGTTGATAAAACTGGATCCATAAAGACTGTTTAATGCGGCAATCATACAGAAAGTGATTTAATGTATCTTCGGATTGTGGATAATTGATTCAAGCAGCAGAAGGGAAAGAACCGGGGATGATATCGTGCAAGAGGCTTTTGTTAGGCAACTTGTGGTGAATCGACCGATACCATAATGTAAGAATGCTTGGAGAAATAGGTAGATCCCAAAAAATTTCCATTTTCCTATGCTAAACGTGGTTGCGGGTTTTGGAGGGAACAAGGATTCAAGCAAAAGAACTCTCAATTGTTTTGGTTTATCGAATGCTAAAATGCAGATGGACATCTAAGTCTCAAGAAGAGGACGGAGGTCAATAGACCCAGTAGACTTCATGTTATTACACAGGAGACGACGATGGTTACCGGTAGGCTGAATATACCTATTTTTTATTACTACCCAAAATTTACAAAGTAACGTAGGGAATCTAGTTTTACGATCAGATCGTTAACCCAAGCTTCAAAATCAGTGAAAGTGAAGCCAAAAAGCATATAATGTATAAGGCAATTACTGGCATACCAGTTTCTAAATGGAGTTCGACCTTTGAACTTGCTAAAAACGTCTTAGACAACAATCCAAAAGATGATGTCAAGACATACGACAAGTACAAAGCTACTTTCAAGACTATCAGTAAGCTCTTCACTCGGCAATATGCCTTAGTTCGTTATACCCAACTTTTGGTTAAGTGTTAGGAGTTGGAGACCACCCGTAATAAATATAACGATCACATTGAAGTCGCTGTTTTAGACAGAATGCTCGCAAAGGAAGAAAGGCAATTGAAAAAGAGAACCCGAATCACACAAACTCAAAAGCTCAATAGAGAACTTTCTGCTGAAATCGGATGATACTATCAATGATAATACTGTTTATGATGATAATAAATATTAAACTGATTAATTAGACTTCGTCCTAAACATCATACATGGTTATTTGGACTGTTCTTTTTTTATTTATTTTTTACGTAGCTTAGCGAAGCGCTGGTCGCAGCAAGAGACATGTATATATATGAATATATTAATCATTTAGTGAATTGGGAAGGATTCTAAGTCCCGACCAAGAAAGTATATATGTAAATCATTGAGTGAACAAAATGTGTATTAGCACTGAGTAAATTGGGAGGGGCTGTAAATCCCTACCCTCTCTGTGTATGAAATTAGAATCTGTGCGCTTTTTATGAATGCTAATTAAAAAAAAGTTCCAACCTTTACAAGAAGCATATCGATCCCCAGAATTATCTTGATCTCTTCTGTAAATCCAAACTTGCTGCTTAGCTCACCGTCGTTGAAACTTTATTTGCTAGCGATTTGTCTGATGATGAAACCAGTTTTATCCACATGCTTGTGCAACATATCATGTTATTGAAGTCCTGCAATGTAAACTTTATGCTCTCAATAAAACAAAGAATATGAAGTGGCTATTTATATCGATATATTTACGTCGAATACCGGATAAAACGAGTGCATAGCTAAGGCACAGCAATTGATTGTGTAAAACCATGCTCACTTTTTGTAAGCATTAACGAATTTTAAAAGTTATAAGCTGAGCCGTGCACAGCATCAACATCTAACCAAAAAATTTTAAATAAATAACTATACAATAATACAATTGAGGTACAAATAACGCTCTTATTATCTTCTTTCTGATAAATTATTGCTGCCTCCACCTTTTCGACGAGGTATACCATCATACGAACAAGTAAATGTAAAGAAATGTAGAATTTTACTCAAATTGTCACAGTAGTATCAATGCGACATTGGAATTCTCGGTTTATCCGACAACTTAATATTGTGGGATGCTTAACCCACACACGTCTTTATTTTTTTAAAAGGTAAATTTTGATTCGTCTGAAAAAAAAAAAAAAAAAAAAAAAAAAACTACAGTCGTGCAAAGCAAAAGTACAGCGATTTTTTAAAACCCCTATTTGTTCTCTCTTTTTCACTTTTTAATTATTTAATGACTCCATCTAACCTGGCATTTGAACTATTTACGTTACCGACACAAGTGGATAATGGAGCTTTTTGGACAAGTTTAAAAGAGAACAACTTTTTTATTTTACAACAAGCGAAAACTCAAAAGAGTGGACTTATGAGAAGTGTGCTGGGCACATTACAGAACGTGTAAGGTTTCCTTTTTTTTTCAATTCACATTTCGATTGTACTAAAAAAAACCCCGATACGGCTGTCTCCTTCTAGCTTGGATACAAAGCAATCACCTTATCGTATCTTATTTCGACGTGCGAACGGTGCTAGTTTCTTACAAGTGGCTGTAGCAGAGACAGAAAAAAAGGCAGAAGTGGCCTGGGCTTGGATCGAAAGTAAGTGAGGAGATAAAACGAGACTTTTATCATGAGACAGGGACTGACCTAGGGTGGTGATTAGACAATTTATTATCTTTGCTGGATAGTTTGGATAACGAAGAAAGAGAGCCTTTTGTTGTTACCAAAATTAATTCGATTGTTACACGAAGAGGTTACATTAAAAAAAAAAGTTGGTTAATGTTTCTCGACTTACATTCTATGTTTTAGATTCTGGCACGGATGAAATATCAACAGATGAAAAGGTGAGAAAGGCATCCAGAAGTTTCAGACAGACGTTCGATGTATCGCCTTCAGAGCGACTTGTGAATTGTAGGTTTTTTTTTTATTTTGTTGATAAGAAGGAGAGAAAAAGACATAGACTAATGATACGATTAGATTATTCCAGTGCGTATCATACAAATCGATTTACGAGCCAAGGTTGGCTTTACATCAGTGAAAATTATCTCGCTTTTTACTCTTTTTTACTTGGATACGAAACGAAATTATTGATCGAGTTAAAAGATATTCAAGATATTAAGAAGGAGCGATCCAAACGAGGTGTCTTTTCTGATGCCATCAAGATTTCCATGAAGGATAAAAGCGAGGTAAACTATGGTCTGCTTATTTTTATAGCTCAGTAGGGACTAACGGATACATAAAGCACTTCTTTTCCAACCTGTTCAAACGTGATGAAGTATCCGATATATTGGTTCAATTAACAGGGCTCGCTATGCAAAGAGTGCTAAAGAGTACCGCCTTAGAACATGCACCGGGCAGCGATGTTTCGATCGATATCAAGGACAGCGACATTGATGCGATCAAAGATAACGAAACCGCCTCCAACAAAATGTCGTCTTTACCTGCCTCTGAAATTCGTAAACTAATGCAACCTTTAAAGACGAATTTAGCCGCCCAGAAACGAGATGAGCGATTTCGAGCACGATTCCGATTACCCCTGACAGAACATTTGACACATTCTTTTGGTGCAGTGCACCCAGTCATGGAAGAGGAAGATAACAAAGTGTCCGATTATTCCGGTATTCTTAGTTTATCAGAAGCTTACCTTACTTTTAACTCGACTGAACAGGGCCGATATTTCGAAGTGGTGATGCCACTTTATACGATACGTCGTGTTGAAAAATTAACAGATAAGGCACATGCTTTTCCTATAAAGATTGTAAACTGGCATCAAGCCGAGTCTATTTATTACTTGAACGTGTAAGTCATCCTACCCATCTCACCACTACTTTTATCTAATATCTTTTTTTTTTGAGGATAGCAATGAAAAGGAATACGAAAACTTTTCTTCCACGCTCACCAACAGTTTACGTAATCAGATTAAGCACATGAAGATGATGAAACAATTCTTGACTTCATGTCCTTCGGAAGCCGTTGTGGCTGGAAAGACATTAGCTGAGATGGACAGTATCCCCGGTGGATTGGGTTTAACTTTTGAATACCCCGGAGATCCCAAAAAGTTAAAAGAAAAGAGCAAAATGAAGCTATGGAAAAAGTACTTTGATGGTAAAACAAATAAAAAAAAATTGTGGGGGTTAGAAAACAAAAGATTACTAAATTTTATGGAAAGAGTACGGAAGAAACTTGACAATCTCTAAAACACCTCGGTTTGCTAAACTCATTCGGGTGGGACTACCCAATCGATTGCGTGGCGAGGTTTGGGAAATTTGCTCTGGTGCTATTTTTGAGCGATTCATGAACCAAGGGTTGTATGCTCGTATCTTAGAGGAAAACAAGGATCGGAATTCACTTAGTTTAGAAGAGATTGAAAAGGATCTGAACCGTTCTTTACCCGAGTATAAAGCGTATCAACAAGAAGAAGGCATTGATAGTTTAAGAAGAGTACTCAGTGCTTATTCTTGGAAGGACCCCGAGTTGGGATATTGTCAGGCCATGAATATCGTGACCTCTGCTATTCTCATGTAAGAAAGAAAATATTTCCCATTATCATGTGTTACTAAGTATTATCCAATCTACTAGCTATATGAGTGAGGAACAGGCCTTCTTTACATTGAGTATTTTGTGTGACGATTTATTACCGGGATACTACAGTACTTCCATGTACGGTGCTCTCTTGGATCAAATTATTTTTGAGCATTTGCTGGAAAGAACTATGCCCAAGCTTCATGCACATTTCAAAGAAACGGATATTCAACTTTCAGTGGCGTGTTTACCTTGGTTCCTGAGTCTCTATATCAACTCCATGCCTTTATTGTTTGCATTTAGAGTCTTGGATTGTTTTTTTATGGAGGGTCCCAAAGTCTTGTTTCAAATTGGGTAAATTGGTTTGATTTTTTTATTAATATTATACTATGAGCTATATTAACTTTCTCTTATTATAGTCTTGGTAAGAAGATGGAGTTTTTTTTTCACTGGGGATAAGTTTGTCTAATTTTTCTCTTCGCTCTCTCTTTTAATATATAGCTATTCTCAAAATCAACGGGGATGCACTTTTGGAGGCAACGGATGATGGAGTATTTATGGATATCTTAAAAGGATACTTCAGCAATCTTGATAAGCCGTTATACCCTAATTCCGATAATCCCAAAGCCAAGAATTTAACAGTAGGATATACTATACACCTACTATATACAGAAAAAAAATTGCTAACACATGGGTATACATAGAAATTCAATGAATTGTTACTAGTTGCGTATCGTGAATTTAGCAGTGTGACAGACGAGCTTGTGCGAGAATTGAGACAGACACATCAACTTAAGGTTGTGGCTGGAATTGAATCTTTTACGAAACGTTCGGCCGTGCGTAATATTGAGAATACAGCGGGGTTAGACAAATCTGAATTGGGTATTGTGTATGATAAATTCTACAATGTTTTGTATTACAAGCAACAGAAATCGACGGAAAGAAATGATTCGCGTATGGATCAAAAATCCTTTCAATTGTTTTTGGGTTCTTTGGCCACTTGGGCCAAGATGACGGATGATAATGATGGAGAACGACAATTGAAGGTGGCACAAAACTTTTTCCAACAATTGTTCAAGGTTTTTGATATCAATCAAACACAAAGCCTGTGTCTCCAGGTAAAAACAAAAAAGGGTTTATTATGCAAAAAAGAGATGAATCCTTATTTAACTTTTTTTCTGACTAAAAAAACTTTAGGATGTGATTATTGGCGTTGGATCGATTTATAAGGGAGATTTGAATTCACAGATTAAATTGTTCTTTCAATTGCATGATGTAGATAAAGACGATTACTTGAACCGAGAAGAAATTTTACAATTATCGGAAACTTTACTTTGGATATTCAGAAATACATCGGATGAAGAACATTTGAATTCAGTTTCGACTTTTATTCACCATGCTTTTGAGTATTCAGAGAAAAGAGGTGAAGATCAGTTCTTGTCGTTAGCCTCGCTAAGGTAAGCCGTCTCTTTTTATATGTGGAGTCTATAGAAGCAGACATTAATGTAAATTATAGAATGATTGTATTGGCAGATGAGTCATTGGAGACATTTTTCGATCACGAGTTTGCTAGTTCTTTTAAATTGACGGAAAAAGCAGCCGAGCAACAGAGAAGTCTTGGTAGAGAGATCTTTGATAATTTGTTAGCAACCGGTACCAAATTGGCTACTAGTACAGGTGTGCGACCTCAATTAAAGAGTACTAGATCCACCGATGTTTCCATTTCTACCACCGATCTTGAAGCTACCATTGATGCTATTCAAGAGACGAAATTGGAAGAGAAATTGAAGGCAGAGGATCCAGTTGTTGTCGCTCCCAAGAAAGAACATGTCTTGGGTGATGTTTCTGAGGACGACGATGACGAAGATGATGATGATGAAGGAGATTTAAGCCCGGATGTCTTGGAGGAAGTAGATAGGTTATTAAAAGAGTATGGCGATGAAGATGATTAAAAAATAAATACGAATTAAATACCAAAAAAATGGGGGACAGGATAGGATTTTTTTTTTGCTTCAAATTACATAATAATTGGCTACCACGAGTTTCTGCATAATATAAAGTAGCCTCGCATATGTTCCAATATAAATGCTAAAAAAATAATGTGGCACTTTGTTGTTGCTATGTGAGTCTAAACTGCGTTGTTTTAAACTTTGATTGAGCGTACAAAAATGATAAGAACTTTATTGTTATGCCATTTTTTTTAAAAAAAAAATTGGTAAATTTAAAATCCACAAAAAGTAAAAGGGCCTCACCTCCATGCAGTAGTACGGAACAACTATCGATTGTATGGGCACTGTTAAAATCAAGGTTGTTTGTACACAATCACTTTATTTGGCTGTCAATTTTCTTATAAATCAGCCAGAGAGAGAGGGTCAAGAAAACACTGCAAAAGGCATTTAGTAAATCCATGATGAAATAGCAGACACAACCAAAGAAGAAAAAAAAGAAAAAAAAAAGCCTCCCGAGAATGATGATTTTTAAGACAGTTTAACTACCTTTGATCAGGTTCTTGATATTATACTTATCAAAACAAATATGGGTCACATGGATGAGAAAATGGAGTCTAACGACCTTATGAAGGAAACTCAGGAAAATACGTAACCCTCTTGATAACAACAGGGCCCAGTGCACATGTAAAAAACAAAAATAATGGGAATTTTTTATTATCATTTGCAACTTGTATCCAAAATGCTTAAATTTTTAAACTTTCATGTGGGATAATAATTGATTGCGGTATTTACAAAAAAACACACTATTTTTTTTAAACCCAAAACAATAGTTTTTTTTTTTTTTTATATAATTATTGTTATTTTTCTTCTTTCTCTTCTTCTTTTCATAAAAGAGCTTTTTTTATTATTTTTACGACCGTTGATAATTAATCAAATCAATGGATAAGAAGCCACGAAATCCAAGCCAACTATTGCAGCATGCATCCAAGTTTGGGTTAAAGAGGTCACTAACGACTAAAGTATCGACTTCGCCACAAATACCAAGACTTTCCGTCTCATTTTCTTCTTCTCCTTCTTCTTCTCCAAGTCGGTCTAATTCCATGAACCCACCATTGCAACATAGAGAATACAAAGCACCTCCTCCTTTCTCGACAGAGTTAGGTGCAACTACAAGTGCTGCTGGGAACACAAGAGGTAAAAAAGAGAAAGAAAAAAAAGTTGCTAAATTACAAAATAGGTGTACTCAGAAAAAAAAAATAGGCACATTACATCATGGTGATAATACAGTGAATAGAACACTATCTCCTATACCAGAAAACACTCTCCAATCCACATTTCAAACAATCATCCGTCAAGAACCAGTTTATTATCGAGCCTACCTATCCGCCGTTGCATATGAATTCAAAAGGCGAATTATTTTATCCGACCGGATTAAACATGATATTGAATATCACAATGTGTTTGATGGCAAAGAGGCAGTGGTAAAAAAAAAAAAAAGAATTAGGAACAAGAATGACAAGGTGAAGACCAAATAAGAACGGCTTTTTCTTATTATTTTTATATATTGTAGGATAAATTAAAAGAAGTGCTGGGCATTACAGATCGCACTGTGGCTCTTAGAGTGGGACGTGCATTAGAGTCGCAAAGGTTCTTCCATGATGTGAATTACGAAAATCGATTGGTCGATGATATCATAGAAATCTATCAATTTAATGAACTCTTGTTTCGTACTTATAGTAATAGTAATTCCAGCGCATCCTTCTCTGCCACTTCCACCGTGATTTCAGATTATTACGATGATGACGATGATAACGAAAGCACAACTACCACACCCACACAACCAGAAGATGAATTACTATTACCAAATGGTATTTATATTGAATTAACCCACTGTTATTCTCCCACTTGTAATAATTTATACCCGTGTTACAGTTACACATGTCCTAAAAAAGAAAGATTGGTAAAATAACGATTTTTTTTTGTGTATTTCTTATTTATATTCTTAAAAAAAAAAAAAAAAAGCTCATCCCTCTTCTTAACCTCCTCACTCCTTTACTCTGCTTCTTTTTCTCTTCCCTCCTATTTAGAGAAAAAGACCGCATAGCGTAGACACACGAGAAAAGAGAGTAACAGCTTACATCTACGAAGTCGAGAAGCATCAACCCTTATGGAGCGAAAGCATTGATGATTATATTGTTTTTTCTACACCTTCAATTGAACGAAAACGACAAGAAACCATCTTTGAATTGATCTACACAGAAGAGAATTTTTTGAATGATCTTGATTACGTGATCAAGGTATGTTTATCAAGGGGCATTTTCCCTGTAGGATATATATGTACACACGATGTTAAAGAAAAGCATTGTTTTTCTAGATGTGGATTGAACCTTTGCAGCAAGGCGATATCATCCCAGAGCATAGAAAACATGATTTTATAGAAAAAGTATTTTCAAATTTGATTGAAATCCACAATATCAGTATGAAGTTAAGCATTGCTTTACGATTGCGACAGCAAGAACATCCCATCGTGTCTCAAATCAGTGATATCATGGAGCAATTTGTATCTGAAGTGGATCCCTTTATCTATTACGGTGCACGTCAACATCGCGCCAAACATGTGTTTGAGTATGAACGTTATAATAATCCACGCTTTGCCCTGTTTGCAGAAAAGACGGAACGCGATGCCTCTTCACGAAAATTAGAATTAAACGGTTACTTGACAAAACCCACAACACGCCTAGGAAGGTATACCTTGTTATTGGACAAGATTCATGATCGTACAACGCCAAATCATCCGGACAAGGAAAATTTGCCGTACATTATTAATTCGATTAAACACGTTTTACAAAAAGTCAACACGGCAGCGGGTGTGGCCAAGAACAGGTTCGACTTAGAATTGATTGGAAATCATTTGAGTTTCAAGTACAAGAAGGATGCTATTGACTTACGCTTAAATGAAAGTCACCGATGTATCATTAAGCAAGGCACGATGAGAAAATCCCAGAGTTTTGATTCGACGGAATATCAAGTGATTTTGTTTGATCATTACTTGGTTACTGCAAAAGTCAAGATCATCAATGCAGTAGAACACTACACCATTCAAAAGCGGGTAAAAAGAAAAAATCACTGATAATGTTTCTATGTAAAAAAAAATTCATTTTTTTCTTTTTTTTTTTTTGCCCTTTTTTTTTGTAGCCGATCCCAATCGAACTGCTGGGCACATCGATTGAGAATAATGCACCGTTACAACGAAAGCGATCATCTAGTACTTTATTATTTTCTGCTTCTTCCTTTTCAGAACGATCTTTATCGCCTACAAAAATAAGCCCTGACCAACCTTTAGCTCAAATAACACGTGTCGGTTTCCCTTTCACTTTTTATCATCAAGGAAGCAATGTGAATGACACTTTGACCCTGTACGCACCTACCGAACAAGGAAGAAAATCCTGGCACACAGCCATTCAAAATCAACGTGATATCAAGTTTAAGAGAAAACCAGTCTTTGATGTAGTGGATACGGTGAAACGATACGAGTTTTTTGCTGAAATTGCTGTTCATCAAATGATTACCTTTGGTAAGTTCGTTTAATGAAAGCGTCAAACACGTTTTAAAAAAAGAAAAAAAAAACTAGATGAAGGCAAGTATTACATGTTGGCAACAGACGCTGGTGTGTACGTCGGTCCTTATAACTCGATTAGCGGTATCCCACGCAAGATTCTTCCACTGGAGAAAGTATACAAAGTGCATATCTTGGAAGAATACCAGTTACTGCTCGTGCTCTCAGATCAAGTACTTTGGCAATACCCGCTAGACATTACCCTGAACGGTCATGACACGAAAAGCATTCAGAATTTTGGTCGAAAGATTCGAACCAATGTCCCATTCTTTCATGTAGGCAATTGTTTAGATCGCACCTTGATCTGTGTGCCGAAACCCTCTACGGTGATTGGCACAGATATCGATGTGTATGAACCAACCATGCCAAAAACTGAGGTAAAGAAGAAGTCCCTGTTAGGTAGACTGTCCATTCGATCCAGCACCTTGTCTTTGACCAATACTCAGGTTACCCATTCCAAGCCGATCTATAGCCCGTATGATGTGTGGGCTATTGATACAACCAAATCGCTCATGTTATTAACAACGCCGATGGGCATCATTGCTGTTGATATGAAGACAAAGAAGCCAGATGGTAAGACCTTCTTTATTTATAGAGAGAGAGAGAGAGAGAGAGAGAGAGAGAGAGAGAGTGTGTGTGTGTGTGTGTGTGTGTGTGGACATGGAAATGTACGAGAGTGAGTTTGTGAGTACACTACACAATGTATGTTAAATTTCTTTTGGTTTTTGTTTGTGAAGCACTGTTGGATCCCCATGATAGACACTTGGCTTTTATCACCCGACATGAAAGGACGAATGCCCAAATGAAGATAAACCAGGTGATCAAGCACATCTCTGTATTTCAAGCGCCCAACGGCAATTATCTCGTGTGTTACGACAGTAAGTGGGATTTGAAGGAAAATTTAAAAACTAAATTAATTTCTAAAAAATGAAGCTTTTTTTTAGAATACGCTTTTTATATTGACAAGAAGGGTCGAAGAGCACAGCGATCATTCAAGATTGAATGGGAAGGACAACCCACATCTTTTGCTTATTATCATCCACATGTGATCGCATTTGAACAGCAATTTATAGAGATTCGATGTGCTTTGGATGTAAGTGTTATTTAGTGTGTGTGCAACATGAAAAAAAAAGGGAAGCTATTGACACACCACGTTCTGTAGGGACATTTACAACAAGTGATTCAAGAGAAAAACGTTTGTTGTTTACAAAATGGTCACAAATCCAGAGAGTTTGTTATTTTAGGCACCATGTTGGATAAAACCAATCCAACTTATCAGCATATATTTGAGCTGCAACCGATTGGAGGCTGATGTCATCTCACTCCCACTCCTATTTTGTTTACTATTTATTATTAAATTCAATGATACCCCCACCTCACCCCTTTTCTCTCTCTCTTTTTATTACTTAAATACTAATAATGGTTAAATCACAATTATCTAATAATAAAAAAATCTTGCAAGCACAAGTCAGTCGTCTAAATAATGAAATCGAAGAACTGAGGTTGGAACGAGAAGAGTCTAAAAAGAACGTACTTCACTTTATGCAAGAAGCTGACTCTACACGACAAGAACTAAAGAAAGCACAGCAGCTCATTGATGAGTTTTCGACATGTCCCTCTTCTCCACCTCCATCCGAAGATGGCGACCACCTACCAGAACGCCCTAAATTGTCCCTGTTGCTATCTAGGCTAAGCGTGTTGGATGAAACAAGTATCGACCGGCTCTTCCAGTGGCTAGACGTGCCGCTAGATGAAACTATGGCGCAACTAGAAGCCACCAAAGAACAAAATATACAAATGGCAGAGGAACTGGATCAATTAAGGGTAGAATATCAGGTCACCAAAAGCACGCTTAAAGTAGAGAATGAACGAGCGGAAATCATTGAGAAACGATGGAAGGAATCAGAGAGCGCACTTGAACAAGCAGAATCTACCATCCAAGCACTCCATCGTGATTTAGACTATTTCAGACAACAGCAGCAACAACAGCAGGAATGCAACAGCCATAAGCCGATGGATTCTAGTTTATCCGACATTTTATGCACGCTTGAAAACAAGCACCGCGAAGTCGGAGAACAATTGATTTTAGCTAATGTGAATTTAAAAGAAACAACCGCCGAGTTGCTAGGATGGCAAGAAAAACATGGGCTTTTGTTTGAACAATATGTAAGTGTTTTAGTAATTGTTTATAAAATGGGGCTTTTCTTTTTTTTTAAAAAAAAGATATATATGAAAACTAGACACAAATGAAAAATAAACAATGCACGGAATTGGAAACAATCAAGATCCGTGAACAGCATTTAAGAACGGCCAACAAGACACTAAGAGAGGAAATTCGGCGTGTGAATAAAGTACAAGAAGAAATCATTAATATTGAATATCTTCGAAATGTGATTATTAAATTCCTGGAGAGACGAAATACAAGAGCCCAATTGGTTCCAATTTTATCGACTTTATTACAATGTTCTCATGATGAGCAAACAAGACTAAGTAAACTTATTAAATAAAACATTTTATCCTTCAAAGCACCATTCGTATTGTTTCGCCAAGGCCTTCTTTTTGGATCGTAACTTGGATATTTGAGAGAATTGTCTGACACGTTGACGTAAAGCCAACCATATGACATGAACATCGTCGTTACTGGATTTATAGGTCGTCACCATTTTTCGAATTCGAGCCAAATTCTCATTTCGTAATTTCTTGAGTTCCAAGATACGTTCCTTTCGACGCCACATACCTCGACCCAGTACGACAGCATCAAATAATCGCCAACGACCCTGTAAATCTTTAAAGTTTTCATAGCGTTGATCAATAGAGACAACATGATACCAAACAAATACACCCAAAGTGGCTAAGGCGATAAAAAAACCAAAGAAAGTGCCACCGAACAAGGCAAACCAAGCCCAAATGAATGAAATGAGATAAATGACAGGTACAAGTACCATACCAAAGAATATCTTGTTCTGTGCTCTCACTTCTTCATAGATTTCAAACCTACCTGCAAAGTAGCCAGCCACATAGAGAGGTAAATGGGCCACAAGACCCGGTAAGAATAAAGGAAGATCAATGAGTGAAGATAGAGTACGATGTAGTAATTCCACTGTAGTGGATAAGGCAGTAATATTTTTCTCGTTGTATTTAGCGATTTGTGAATCCTTCAATAAGAGAGCGTCCAATTCTAATTTATACACTACTAAACTCTTGGCGAGTTTAGCTATTTCGACATCCTTTTCTGCCAATGTATGCATGGCATTGATTAAACTTTGTGTGACGGGTATGTAATCTTTCATGAGCCCATTTTCACCAGGGAATAACAACCATCTGGCCATATCAGCTGCATATTTACTATCCCAGTCAGGTGCGTTCACTGTTAATCTTTCCATGGCTTCTTCCGTCATTCTTGTTAATTGTTTAGCCGCTTTTTTGGGGTCCTCCAAGTACAATGGAAGTAAAGGCTCGATCTCAATTGGCTTTCCGAATCTATGCTCTCCGTTACTCCATTTGTCATCTAACCATGTGCTACATGTTTTTTTTTATTACTTACTTTACAATCACTACACTTCGATATTTTGACTTATCCGGGTAAACAATGCCCACTGGCACGATAGGAGCAGGTTTATGTCCACCTAAATCATGATTGATCTTTGCGTATTCTAAAGCAGCCTTTTTTTATAAGAAAAAATTAGGTTGCTATGTTAAAACAAGGAGAGAATTGACATTATAATCAGAACTTACGAAACTCGTGCCGTCTTTGAAAGCGGCCAATCTTGGTAAAGTATGTGAAGTGCCTTCAGGAAATACAGCAACAGCTTCTCCCAGCTTCAAGACTTCGAAAGTGGCAGCGTAGAGTTGCGAGTTATTTTTGGTGGTTCTATCGACCGGTACTACACCGGAATCATGTAAAAAGGAAGCTGCATAAGGTGATTTAAACATGCTATCCTTGGCCCAATAATGAAGTCGTCTCTTATTGGGAAATGTAACTGAGAGAACAGCAGGGTCGATAATCATATTGTGGTGAGTCGCTGCACTGTTTGTTCAAAAGAGGAAATATATGTAAGTGGCATGTCTTCATCATTGTATTAAACTTACATGATGAACGGTTGACTTTCTGGTGGAATGTTTTCCGTATTTTCGAGCTTTATATCAGAGAAGAATGACCACAAGGCACTTCTTGATATTAAGCATACCAATTCATGAGAATTTCCAAACGGCATTGTTAAAAAAATATAAAAGGAAAAAAAAAAGAGAAAGGAATAAAATTAAAACTTGGGAATTGTTGGGGAAATTAATATTTTATTTTTTTTAAAACTCAAACAAAATTGGAATCAGGGCATGTATTTTATGTTTTTTGTCGTATCACACTAAAAAAATTATGAATTACCAAAAACCTTTTTTTGGCTTGTTTTTATCCTTTTCCCAATAAAGCAGTTTTTTCGAACAAGTTACCCCGTCATTCGATCATCCATTTTTTTGTTTATTTTTTCTTTTTTTCCCTCTTTTTTCTTTTTTTTAACCTCTTCTTTCTTTTCTTTTTTTTTTTTACACACTCTAAAAAAAATTATATGTCAGAACCGCCTGTTGTTGCACCTTCCGCTGTTCCTGTTACAACTCCCGCTGCAGCCGTTCCCGTGGCTGTTGCACCAGCAGTAGCAGCTCCAGCTCCAGCTCCAGCAGCACCAGCACCAGCAGTTGCCCCTCCCGCTGTTCCTGTCACTACTGTGCCTGTTGCTCCTCCTCCTGCTGCTGCTGCTACTACTACTACTCCTGTCGTTCCCATTGTCAACGCGGCACCCAATGTGACGCCCGCTGGCAACAATATGCCCAACAATGGACCCCAAACTATTCCTTTGTTATCAAACAATGTGCCTTTAGCAGGAACTGTTCCCGTGATCAATACAATGCGTAATAGCATGCCGCTGCACGGACAACCAAACTACCAGCCTGTCATCAATCCTGAACCAGTAGTTCGAGGCAATTTAATGAATGATTTCTGGAATAAATTCAAATGGAACTTTACAGCACCCCAAGGCACTTACTATCAACAACAACCTTATCGAAACATGCCACAACAAGCTGTTCCACAACCGACTATTGTTCCACCCGTGGTAGAACAGCAACAACAGCAGCAACAACAACAGCAGCAGCAGCAACAACAACAACAACAAATGATGTTGGCACAGCAAGTAAACCCCATGCATCAGCAGCAAGCACAATGGCTATTGATGATGATGATGCTGAACGGACAACAGCAACAACAACAACAGCAACAAAACCCATATATGCAGCAACAACAGTTGTTACAGCAACAACAATTACAGCATCATCAGTTACAACAGCATCAGTTACAGCAGCAACAATTACAACAACAGCAATTACAGCAACAATTATTACAACAACAATTATTACAGCAACAACAATTGCATCGAACACGACAAGAGCAGCAATTACAGCAACAGATGGCGCTGTTTCAAGCACTGTCGCAACAACAACAACAACAACAACAACAACGCGGAGCATATCAACAGCAACCATATTATCCACGACAACAACAATATACACAACCTTACTATGGAAACCGTATGAATCAATATCAACAGTATGGAGACATGTATTATCCAGTGCAAGAGTATTCCAACTACCCATCAAGAGGTCGACATTACAGTTCAGTCAAGGACCTCAAATAAAGAAAATTCCTTAATTAAAGCGCCGCTTATAAACCCCTTTTTTTTTCCTTACCTTAATAATAAAAAACTTGGCACGTCATGCCCCTTTCTTTTAATTTTTCTTTTATTTCAACCATTTACATTATAGTTTAGACAAAAAAGATGAGTATGGATTCGCAGCTTATTAAGACAGGTAATATAAAAGATAGTATATATAAAAAAAGAACAAAGCACTCAACAAGAAAAGAATAGTGAATAAACTGCAAGATGCGTTTGCAACAGTCGGTGTTCACAATCCAGTGGATTTACCTCAAATTGCAGTGATTGGGTCTCAATCCAGTGGCAAGAGTTCCGTCTTGGAAAACATTGTGGGCCGTGATTTTCTTCCTCGTGGTACTGGTATTGTCACTCGTCGACCCTTGGTAAGAAAATACATGGCCAATGGGAACATTGGTAACTTTTTATTTTTGTACTGAAAAAAAAGTTGGGGGGAAACGTTTATAGATTCTACAATTAATCAATCGACCTGCTTCGGAAGACAACAAGGAAGAGAGTGCTAAAGAAGATGCCGGACACAACAACCAAAACGAATGGGGAGAATTCCTTCATTTACCAGGTCAAAAGTTTTTTGATTTCAACAAGATTCGAGAAGAGATTGTAAAGGACACCGAGTTAAAGACTGGTAAGAATTTGGGTATCTCTCCTCAACCCATTAATCTACGTATCTTTTCACCCAATGTCTTGACTTTAACCTTGGTCGATTTACCGGGTTTAACCAAGGTCCCCGTGGGAGATCAACCCAAAGATATCGAGAAACAAATTCGAGACATGATCCTCAAGTACATTACAAAACCCAACAGTATCATTTTGGCAGTAACCGCAGCGAACACAGATTTGGCCAATTCAGATGGTTTGAAATTAGCAAGAGATGTGGATCCTGAGGGTTTGCGTACAATCGGTGTCTTGACCAAGGTCGATTTAATGGATCAAGGTACCGATGTCATTGATATCTTGGCCGGACGTGTTGTGCCTCTTCGTTTAGGTTATGTCCCCGTAGTCAATCGTGGTCAGCGTGATATCGAGAGTAAAAAATCCATCAAGCGTGCATTAGAATATGAATCAGAGTACTTTGAAAATCACGCTGCTTACAAGTCCAAAGCTCAATACTGTGGTACTCCCTTTTTAGCACGCAAGCTAAATATGATCTTGATGCATCATATCCGAAACACTTTACCCGAAATCAAGGCCAAAATACAAGCTGCTTTACAAAAATACCAACAAGAGTTATTAACTTTGGGGGATCCTTTAGATGATGGGTCTTCCGCCAGTCGTGCTAATCTGGTTTTAAATATCATTACCGAATTCTGTACAGAGTTCCGTACAATCATTGATGGTAACTCCAATGATCTCTCCAGCTTTGAATTGTCCGGTGGTGCTCGTATTAGTTTTGTATTCCATGAATTGTACGCCAATGGCGTGAAAAGTATTGATCCTTTAGAACAAACAAAGGACATTGATATCCGTACCATTTTGTACAACTCATCTGGTTCATCGCCTGCTTTATTTGTTGCAACTACTGCCTTTGAAGTGATTATCAAGCAACAAATCAAGCGTTTGGAAGAACCCAGTGTCAAGTGTATCAATATGGTGTATGATGAATTGGTGCGTATCCTCAGTCAATTATTAACCAAGCAATTCTTTAAACGATTCCCTACCCTCAAAGAGAAATTCTATCAGGTGGTCTTATCCTTCTTTAAGAAGGCCATCCAACCCACCTCTAAATTGGTGACGGATCTGGTAGCTATGGAAGCATGTTATATTAACACGGCACATCCTGACTTTTTGAATGGACATCAAGCGATTGCCATGGTAAACGAGCGTATTCTTCAAAAGAATCAGCAACAACAACTGGAACAACAACACAGTACTAAATCGAAATCCAACGTGTTGCAAACCAATCAAAATGAGTCGAATACAGAAAGCAATGGGCTGTTTGGAAGTTTCTTTTCGGGTAAAAAGACACCTGCTCAAAAGAAGTCTGCTTCTGCCATGATGGATGCACCTCCTACCACATTAAAGGCCACAGGTGCACTTTCTGATCGTGAATTTATGGAGACCGAAGTTATCAGTAAGTAGCCCTTTTTTTTTCTTTCTATCCGGTTACTATAAAGAAGACTAATTATAATGTACAGAACTCTTGATTCAATCATATTATAATATCGTCAAGCGTACCATGGTGGATATGGTCCCCAAAGCCATCATGTTAAACTTAGTGAATCATTCTAAAGAAGAACTTCAACGTGAATTATTAACCGAACTTTATAAACATGACGTGCTTGATGATCTTTTACAAGAATCTGACTTTACTAGACAAAGAAGAAAGGATTGTAAAAAGATGATTGAAGCATTACAAAAAGCTGATGAAATTGTAGGCTCTGTCTAATATCAAACTCCCCCCCCCCCCTCCTTTTTTTTTTTTCGTAATAAATCGTCTCTTTCATCCAAGAGCAGCAAGTCATCGTAAACTCTTGTTTAGGTACTTTGTATTTGGTGGAATCACCCAAGTACGCACGTATCCATGTCTTGCATGAATTTTCCTTTTTATACTAGATAATCAAACTTCGTCCTCTTGAGTCTTCCCTTTTGGCGTGAAAATCATAAAAGAAACGCGCTCTTTCTTGGAGACACTCTCTTTTATGGAAAGTCACGAAATCACGCGTATAAAAGAAATAAACTAATTGGCTGGGTTTGTTTATATTTGTTTGTTTAAAGCATTATTATGTCATGGTTCCTACGTATATATAAAGGAGAAAAAAAATCTTTTTTTTTCTTTTCTCTTTTTCTTATTCTTCTTTTAGTGGTAACATGTCTGGAGGCGCAATACCACAAGTTAGGGCTGAAGATTAAAGCACTCTAGCCAGCCTTTGATGCATCAGTGCCCTCACCATATGTGGAGACAGTGTGGAACTCTGCGCTGTCTTTCAACACCACAAGTTTAGGGACCTGAGGTTTTGTTGAAGCCTAAATCACTTCTTCTAGCTTTTAGTGCGTTTATACCTTCTCCCTTTGTAGAAGCAAGTGGGGCTGGTGTTATCTTGGCCAGGTGTTTCCATTCTTTTTACTTTGTGAATAGGCTTTCTTATGTACAAAGGTAAAGGGCATTCTTATCTTGTTAGGTTGGGAGTAGTATCCTTTTTAAATAAACCTATTACAAGAGACTTTTGGGCGATTTATCGTCTTTATAACTGTAAATGATAAAACAACATAATTTGTTGTTGGTGATAGCTATTGAGTGTGATGCTATGGTTGACTGATAAAAGCTAATCAAAATTCACTGTCCTGGTTCACGTTTAAAGATATACCGGACAGTTGGATAAATTCATCCACTGAAAGTGTCCCAAAAGCATCGTCTGAATTCAAAGTTAAAACACCACCCCCCTTTCATTTTGTTTTTTTCCTTTATTATAAACAATGCTGAAATTACGTCCTTTTCTCAGGACAAATACTTGTCGATGGATGTCCACAGTGCAAGGTAATGTCAACGTCTTCTCTGCCGCACTGTCATTAACACGTCCATAGATAAAAAACAAGTAAGCCTTTTACCAGCGTTTAAAAAGTAGAAAGAAAGAAAGAAAAAAGATACTGACAGGCCTCATTGAAGTTTCAATTGAAGACACCGAAGGGTACCCGTGACTACAATGAAAAAGAAATGACTGTTCGCAACTCTTTATTCAGCACCATTACAAATATCTTTGAACGCCATGGGGCAGTGACGATCGACACCCCCGTTTTCGAGATGCGAGATATTTTATCGGGTAAATATGGCGAGGACAGCAAACTGATTTACGATTTGGCGGATCAAGGAGGTGAAGCTTGTTCTTTACGTTATGATTTGACGGTACCCTTTGCCAGATACCTAGCCATGCAAGGTAAAAAAGATGCACAACAAATGAAGCGATATCAAGTAGCCAAAGTGTATCGACGTGACCAACCCATCATGACCAAGGGACGATTACGAGAATTCTTTCAATGTGATTTCGATATTGCCGGTGTCTATGATCCCATGATCCCTGACGCTGAAGTCCTCAAGATTTTATGTGATGCTTTGGATGCCGTCCACATTGATTTCAAAATTAAGCTCAATCATCGTCAAATCTTGGATGCTATCTTTCAAGTATCCGGTGTATCACCAGAGAACATTCGGAGTATTTCATCAGCAGTAGACAAGCTGGATAAGATATCTTGGTCGGAGGTCAAGAAGGAGATGATGGTGGAAAAGGGCTTGGATGAATCCACAGCCGATAAGATTGGTGTCTATGTGGAGGGATTGAAAGGAAAGGATACCAACAGTTTATTAGATTATTTACAAAAGGATCAAGCCTTCATGGCGAATCCATCAGCAGTAAAAGGTGTGAACGATGTGAAATTACTGTTGGAGTTCCTTGACATTTTTCAGGTCAAGGATCGTGTTCATTTAGATTTAAGTTTAGCGCGTGGATTGGATTATTATACAGGTATTATTTACGAAGCCGTACAAACAGAATCACAGGGAGTAGGATCCATAGCTGCTGGAGGTCGCTATGATGATTTAGTTGGCATGTTCTCGGGTACCAACAAAAAGGGGCAACCCAAGACGATCCCATGTGTTGGTGTCTCCATTGGTGTAGAACGTGTCTTTTCGATTTTGATGGCACGACAAAACATGGAAAAGATCAAGAGCAATGCTACGCAAGTGTATATTGTTTCCGTAGGAGACGGCTTATTACAGGAGCGAATGGCACTTGTGAATGAATTATGGAAAGCAGGAATTAAAGCTTCGTTTATGCAAAAGAATAAACCAAAGCTTGAGAAACAATGGGCTGCTTGCGAAAAGGATCAAATTCCTTTTGCTGTCATTGTGGGTAAAGATGAACTGGATCAGTCCCAAGTGCGTATCAAAGATATGAGAATCAAGGATGCAACACAAGGTGGAGGAACCACGGTTCATCGTAAAGACATGATTGAAACATTAAAAAATAAAATTGCAATGTTATAATCATGTTTTATACAAGAAATAATAAAAAAGCATAAAAAGAAAAGAAAAAACATAGAATTATTATGATTGGGTTCGAGATGGGTATTCCTCTGCGATTCGTTCGCGAGGATCTCTTTGAGATACGCGTGGTGGTAGTGGCGGCGTAGGTGCAACATCGATGGGTTGTTGCTGCTGATGATGATGATGTTGCTGTGGCTGTTGTTGCTGTGGCTGTTGTTGTTGTGGCTGTTGCTGCTGGTGGTGGTGCTGGTGATGTTGTTGTAGTAGTTGAGGTGCGATTAGACTGAGCCTATGGTTATACAGTTGTTTGAGATTGTGTTGCTGTTCATTCACCTTCTCCTTTATGAATTGTTTAAGTTTAAATATAAATGTGTCTATATTGCTCCAAAGATAACGACTTACATCTATACAGTCAGAATAAGATTGCTTCACCTTTTCCCTGATGGCCCTCTTCTGTTTTGCCTGTAGATCCTCCTCCGTAGGTTCCGGTTGACGAAACGCATCGACCGTGAGGGATCCTTCTTTCAAACGTTGAATATCGTCCAATAACTGTAAAATGTCGGGTATAACCTCTTTTAAATGGGAAGCTGAGTCTACCTTTTCATAAACCTCCTGGTGTTGGTTCGGTAATTCCTCTCGCACAACGCATTGCGCCAACTGTTGTCTGCGATCAGCACACTGTTCGAAATGATACGCTTTTAAACGTTCAACCGCTCTTTGCTTTCTGAGTTCCTTAATCTTGTGCATCTGGTAACTCACTTTGGGCGAAGGTCGACTCATGGGTGTGTCAGCAGGGAGATACACAAAGTCAACACTAGTTGATATATAAAAAAAACACGTATCAGTGGGTGGGAATGTTTTCTCACTCTGGATGGTTTTTCGTGTTGGTATTTTTTTTTTTACCCGTCCACTGGTTCTTGTTCTAACCAGAACAGAACAGCCTCATTATTATCAGCCATTCTGTGTGAAGTGTGTTACGGTCTTTAAGGGGTATAATTACTTTTTATTTTAAAATAAAAAGTTAACGGCAAGGAAAGAAGAAGAAAAAAAAAAATCTGTTTCGATTTTCTTTGTGACGGCACCCTGACTTCGTTGTTTTCTTATTGGTTGGGCTCACAATCCGTAGTAGATACTTGTTTGATACTCTGTAACTTCGATTTAATCGTCATACAAACAAGGTCGTCTTGTTTAAAAGAGATAAAACCAAGGTATAAACGTCATGTTTATATTGGATGGGTTTTATAGAAAAAACAATTTTCGAAAACCATTGAACCTTTTTCACAGAAGAACAACGAAAACGTTTAAACGCGCACATGAGTCACAAGAAAATCGTGCTATTAGACGTTATGAACAGACTGATTTCAGTTGGCAGAAGATAGGTCTGTGTGACCAATATCTCACACGGGTCGAAAATGCAGCTGTTGAAACAGATGCAAAAAAAAACCCTAAAAGCACAGTCACTTTTTTTTTTTTTTTGGATCTCAAAAAGTATAAAAAGAAAAAAATTGTTAATGATTTTTTTGTTTCTTTTTTTCCGTTACCCCATAGGCAGGCGGGGTTCATGCGGGTGTTTTCACTTCCTAATCCTAGGATTTTTTTGTTACGAGTTTGACGATACTGCGTCCGGTACGCGTTCAGTACGCGTCCGGGTGCTTTGACTCCACTAAGCGAGCAGTCTTTGATTATGTTTTATCTAAATCAAAATGAATATAGGTGTAGGTATATTCTATTTGTTGAATATTGCTTTGGGTCGATGCATGAGAAGCTTTATTTCATTTTTTGTTTTTTTTCAAAATGGTTTAAATGCTTTTCAAGATTGTAACCGAACTTCCATTCATTAATTGGAATGCTGGTAGTTTTAGAGTCAAACCTATACTTTAGGGAATGTATATAACTTGGCGTATAGTCTTTAAGCTTATCAGCGCTTTGATATATATCGTATTTCCTCCAAGACATATTGTACACAATGGTCTTCATTCAGTATAATAATCGAGTGGTTGATTTCGTCTCTCTTCTAATCTACAGTTTTTAGAAGACAAGCCAAATGTTTTTTTTTTTTTTTTCGTTGCGAAAACGCGTAAAACTGAACTAACTTATGGGCGTGACGTGAACAATGGCTTGAATAATAACTTGCCCTTCTCTTGAATTCTAGAATAAGACGACATAACTCTCAACTTGTGACGCATGGTGACAGTTTTTTTTATGATTTGACTCCATCTATTGAGAAAACGTGTAAGCTTTGCTGACAACAACGACATCAGAATGACTAAGAGACGTAACATTAACAGAGAACTTCCTTTCAATACAACACTACTGTTCCTGAAGGAATACCTTGGGTTGATTAGCTGGCCTTATCGATTAAAGCGCAGCTGCGTTGTCAAGTAGTATACTCACATTTCATCCTATTTACTTTGAGAATACAGCGTGAGAATACAAACCGACCAAGCAAAGGTAAACTTTTGCAATATATAACAAACATTTAGTCAAAAAAAAGGGGGGGAGGGGCATTTGTATTTATTCAGAGAGTTTGAACAATCCCTTTCTATCAGCAACATTAAACTTGATGGTAATGATATCCTTTTCGGCCTTTCCGGGCTTCATACCACCAGTCACCACATCACCATCCTTGATGGACATGACACCAGCGGGGGTTCCTGTGAGTAAAACATCACCCGCTTCCAATTTCATGATGGATGAGACATATTCAATCAAAGAAGGCACACTGATTATATGTGTTCAGTATTTTTTCATGTACACGAATGACCCCCCCAAAAAAAAACTAACTTACTTGAAGATCATATCCTTGGTGTTGCCTTGTTGACGGAACTTGTCATTCACCTTGAGCCAAAGATCAATATCATCGGTCTTGGTGAAACTATCTTTAGGAATAAATTCACTAACATTATGTGTTAGTCACTCTTTTCACTTCTCCCTGATACCCCCCCCCCCACACACACACACACACTTCTGCTTTTCAGTACCTGATGGGTGTAAATGTATCAAAACCCTTGGCAGTGCTCCAAGGTAATCCCTTCTTTTTAGCATCATTTTGAAGGTTTCTAGCAGTACAATCAATAGCCAAAGCATAACCTAGAAATTTTTCTCGATCAATACATATAAAAAAAAGGGTGACTCAATACACATTGACTTACCAGCAACGCTATCCATGGCTTCAGAAGCAGGACAGTCACGCGTTTCTTTGCCCATGACAACGGCTAATTCGACTGAATGAAAGAAAAAAAAAAGGGTTGGAACGTTTTAGACTAGGGGGACCTCGTAGAGTTTAGATAGAGCACTTACTTTCGTGGTGAACATCGCAACCACTGGGAATCTCGATGGTGCCACCGTTGGCTAAGTAAGAACTCGTGGGCTTCAAAAAAAAGAAGGGGGATTTGGGAACAGCGTTACCCAATTCTTTGGCATGTTCACTATTTGCAATGATAAGTGAAACAAGTATAGGAAGAAAAAAGGGGGGTGGGGAGGTTACCTGAAGTTACGACCGATAGCGACAATTTTTTTACCGGTGGTCAAGAAAGTACGTGCAGACATGATTTAAAAAAGTAAACACTAAAAAAGGCAAAGAAAAAAGATTGATTGAATTTATAAAAGGCTGAGTTAACTCGTACTACCCCAGACGCGAAATTTTTAGTCTTTTTTAAAAAAAGTTACACCATCCAAACTGAAACATGAAATATTACGCAATACCTTTTTCAAAATTAAGATGAATACTTTGTGTTTGAGGATAACTCAAAGAATGAGGCTTGTTTGATTTTTTTCTAAGTGATCATTTGCTGGAAATCTAATAACGTAAATTGTAAAAATATATTTTTTAACGTCCATGTACATAAACAATTGTTTGGAAACTTCTGAAGTAACTATCAGATTTCTCGGTGTAAGATCACTTTTTTTTTTTCACTGGACTATAAATACATTAATGATGGTATTGAGGTTAAACATCAAAAGGGAATTTATGTTAACGTAGTTTCTGACCTAAAAAAAATTATCTACCTGAAGGTATCAATGACAAAATTAAAAATTGTTTTCTGTTCATTTATTGTGCGCAATCGTGTTTGGCAACTGAGCTAAACCCGTGGATACAACATAAGATTTATTTGCATCTGTAATTCATTATTTTTATATTGATGAAATTGCTTGCAAGCTATCTTTCATTCTCGTTCTTTTCTTTATTGTTGACATTTATTTCCACTAAAAGCATATGTTGATACAAAAACTATAATTATAAAAAGTATCTCAATCAAAGACCACAGTATGATTGAAACAGCAAACTTCCAGTTATATCAAGCACTGTAAAAACTCTCGTTTGCCATAAAAACAAATGTGTGGTCTTTGCTCTCTGTTATCATGTAATGCTAAAGAGCAAATTCAAAAGTAGAATTTTGATTGTTCACTTTTTTACAATGAATATATAAATTCCCAAGCAGTTATCCATGCGCAGACATTACATTTTAGTTCCATGTACATCATAAAAGATATATATACATAATACTACTGTTGCTACGGAGATAAAAAAAAAATTAAACTTTGTAGCGTTACTAGGGGGGGGGGGTGCAAAAAGAAGCACTTGGGTTTTAAGGGAGTGCTGTAGTTAATATGATAACCTTTGTTCAGATAGAACTGGAATAAATTTTGTTCTAATTGTACAATTAAAAAGGTAAAATAAAAAGACTGAATAACCTAGATTTAAATATACACTTTAGAAATTTAATCTCTTTAAACTCGAATTGGAGACATAATAAATAGGATCCAACGTATCAATGTGTGTGCATGGTTTACTCAAAGAGACTTTATCTGAAGTTGAAAATGATCCCACAAGGCGGTGATTTAAAAAAAAATGTTTTTTTTTTTCCTTGCCGGACCAAAAAAATATTATTACAAAAGAACATGAGTGAGAGGGCCAGAGTAACTCTTCCCTTTTCACAAGCCTTCGACACAGCAATATGACCGTAAGTATCCAAGGCAAGAAATCAATGGAAAGGGGAGATGAAGTGATATCGAAATTGATAAACGGATGGAAAAAAAATCAACAAAAAAAGAACTCGATGGATGGATGCATTTTTTGTTCTATTATATTAGACTTAACTTTTTATATGCCACCCTACACAATGTCGATTCAACTAAAGTCACTCATTTCCCCTTCATTGATTTTGAGTCCTTTCTCTCCCACTACAAAAAGAGTTAATGTCTAACCCCATTTATTTATTTTTTGCTGGTAGTTGGCCATCGATCTTCTTAACCCCTCTGTTGAGCACGAGAAGCGCTCTCACAAGCTTAAGAGACTCGTGCAATCTCCTAACTCCTTCTTCATGGATGTTAAGTGCCCTGGTAAGGATTCGAAAGATGGTTTATCTTTTTTGTCTGCATAGATTAACCCTTAAGCACAATCATAGGTTGTTTGAACATCAGCACTGTTTTCAGTCACGCCCAAACTGTTGTCTTGTGTAATTCTTGTGGTACCGTTTTGTGCCAACCTACTGGTGGTCGTGCTCGCTTGACTGAGGGTAAGTCTTTTTATTGTTGTTGAATTAAGTGAATGGAGTTTATTAACATTTGGTTTTTTTTTTTTTCTTTTAGGCTGTTCTTTCCGTAGAAAGGCCAACTAAATTTCGTTATTTCGAAGGCTCTTTAAAAAAAAATTTCTCTGTAACTACAACCCTTTTTTCTATATACTGTGATATATTCTTTGATCTTTCAATTTTTTTTGTTTCCCAAAGAATAAACAATGTATTTGACTGCAAACTATTATTATTATTTTTTTTTTCGCTCGTGTGACTGGTTGATGTGCAACAGTGCGCTTAAATAAAGGGGAAATACTTTCATGTGGGGGAAGTACACTTTTTTTTTTAAAGCTTCTCTTTTTTTTTTTTTCTTGATGAAGACTGATTCGAAAAAAAAGTTAATATATGCAACTGCATTGGCTTTACGATTAGCCTTATTTAGTTTTCCTTCGGTGGCTAATACACTTGTTGAACGTGTGGAACTATCTACACCCGTCACCAGCTTTAAAAGACGTAAAAACAAACCCACATGGCATGCTTTCATTAAGAAAATTAACCTAATTCTGTTAAAAAAAAAAAAAAAATGTAGTTACAGAAGGTGTCTACCTGTACAATAACAATGTGCCTCCCTATGATGGAGGTGTATTTCATCAGGTATACCATGACGATTGTCTTTCTCCAATTCACTTGTTAAACACCTTCTTTATTCAAAGTCACCGTTATTATTATGCTTATTCTCATTCTTCATGACCTTACCATCCTTCACCATTCCTCTTGTATACAGTCTCATGGATATCATCATTGCTCATTCCCTGTCAAACATTACCCGTTTAAAGCAGCAACGCGATACGCTTACCACTCGTTTAGAAGTAGAACGTGATATCCAACCTATTTTACCCGAGACGGTGGCTGCATTATATCTGTTAAATCCATTGACCATCTTATCGTGCGTTTCCAAGTCGACACTTTTATTCACCAACCTCAGCATTATTTTGTCCTTATTAAGTGCATTAAAAGGTAAGAAAAAGAGGGTTGATTGAGAAATGGAATATATTGAAACGTATGATGATTAGGTAAGACCAAGCCTACATTATTTTGGATTGCATTGGCGTCTTATCTCAGTTTCTATCCTGTCATGTTGACACCTGCTTTACTTTTGGTATTGGATAATCAAAAGGTAAAAAAAAAAAAGAACAAGAGAGAGAGAGAGAGAGAAGGAGGGCTGAAAATTCTCACCGATTGGTTTAGATTGTATATTCGGTTGGATTGTTTGTGGGGTGTTTATCCATCTTGTTTGGATTATCAAGAGTTTTTGTTGGATCTTGGGACTTTGTCAATTCTACCTATGGCACCATGTATGTAAAAGAAAGTGTGATGCTTAAGCAAAAAAAAAGAAAACTCATAAACAAACTAGTATCTTTGTTACGGATTTAACACCCAATGTTGGCATGTTTTGGTACTTTTTCATCGAGATCTTTGATCAATTCAGATCGTTCTTTATGGTCGTATTTCAATTCCATACATTTATATTTACAGCACCCATCTGTATCAAGTTACGGTAAGTAGGATACATACGGTTGGCATGGAGATGGGATTGCATTTTGCTAATAAAAAAAGGGTGTGCGGCTCGTAGTCATCAGCCTGTGTTTGCTATGACCGTGCTCTGCGGTGTCATGGCTATATTCAAAAGCTATCCTTCTGCCAGTGATGCTTCGCTCTACTTGGCACTTGTTCCTATTGGCGACGAACTCTTTAAATGTAAGGGAAAGAGAACAAAAGAAGGGAAAATGGGTACCTAATCATTCTTTTTTTTTAGATTGCCGTTATGGCTTTTTGATTTCCAATCTGTTTTTATATGCGTCTGGATTAGCACCTATTTTTTGGCATTTATGGATTTATGCAGGTAGTGGTAACGCTAATTTCTTTTACGCAATCACACTTGTGTATAATTTGGGTCAGGTTCTGCTATTGGTGGATCTTGTCTATGCTGCCCTTCGAAGAGAATTCGATGTGAAGAATCCCGATGCTATTGGTAAACCAACGCTACATAAATAGAAGGCTGTGTTTCAAAGAAACGCGCGAATAATAATAAAAGAAAATATTTAAATTTTCCCTTTTTTTTTTTTTTTTAACGTGTGGGTTTCGTGTGTATAGAGCTTTTAAAAATGAAGATTTTGGCATTTACAAATAGATTAGATCAAGGTACAGAGTCAGCATGGGATGAAAATGTAAAGACCCATGCAGCTAAAAAAAAGAAAGAAATTCTCTAGATGTCAACCATTTAAAAGAACTGTATTTACCCTGCCCACGATCAAGTAAAAAAAAAAACACATGACTTGCAACATTATTGCTTACTAAAAAAAAAAAAATGACATTGACAGATCGACGCTCTATTTACTTTCATAATGAAAAGGGACAATTGTACGAGATTCAAAGAGTGACAGGACCAGGCCGTAAAAGTTGTTGGTTAATGGACGATACACTTTACAAAGGTAATATATCTGCTGTGAGATAGAGTGGGGGGATTTGCACTGATATGTATTTAAACTAGATGGTGCTATTCGATTTATATCACCTCTAGATCCTCTTTTTATAGCCTTGCCTATTCTTGAAGAAGCAGGAAAGAATGACAAGTTTAGAGAATTGGACGATATCTTTACCAGAGAGAATGTAAAGATTTGTGTGGTAGTGGATGAAGAAGCATCAGAGGGAGACTTCTTTGGAGAAGAGGAATATGATCAACCTATTGATGTACATCGTTTAACCAATGTTCCAGGATTAAAAGAGCAATTAGGCCACTTATGTGATATCCAAGGTAAAATTTAGAATGGGTGATGTTATTTAGGGAAAGCTGACATATAATATAGAAATTGCGAGTGGATTGTTTGTTTACAAGTTAAATGAGGAAAACACCTTAAATTGGCTAGTTAAAAAAGTGGAAGCTATCCTGTCAAATGAACACTTTAAAAAAGTATTTGAAACAACGACAAAAGAAGAAGGACTTGAGAAAATAGAGGCTGTGTATACATTATCCAATTATTTAAGTAAAAACTGGTTTAGTAAACTTTTGGTCAAATTAGAGTACAGTGTCTGACAAAAGGGAAACGGAGTCTTTAATTACTAACATTTTCTTTTTAGGCTTGTTGAGAAAAAGGAAGAACTCGGCGACATTACTAATTATGTCACTGACGTATCTCCCTCCGGTTATTTTAAACGTGTACATCCTGAGGAGAACTTTATGGATGCACCAGCCAAGGTTTGTACATAAACAAATAAACTTCTTTTTTTATATACTATTGTGACTAATCCCTCTTTCAAAAGAAAATGAAGCCTGCCGTTCCCAGAAGTTTGGCCAAGGTAAATACGCGCGGCATGAAACCTCTCACCAGTTTCTTTACGAAAAAATAAAAAAGATGATCATGCGTCGGAATGTATAAATTAAAAAAAAGCAACGCGTAATCAAATTATGACAAAAACAAAGTTTTTTATTATTATTATTATTCTTATTGAACAAAGAGGTGTATTTACAATTCACCACAATCAGCGATGACGACCTTTGCCTTGGGCTTACCGGAATCAGTACCGTAACTTTCAATCTTCTTGACAAGATCCAAACTATAAAATATAAAAAGAAAATCAATCAAAATGACGTTACTCGGAGAAATATAATAATTTATACTTTACCCTTCAACCACTTTACCAAAGACGACGTGCTTACCATCTAACCAAGAACATGGGACGGTAGTAATGAAGAACTGAGAACCATTGGTACCAGGACCAGCATTAGCCATTGATAACAAACCAGGAACAGTGTGCTTGAGCTTGAAGTTTTCATCAGCAAACTTCTCACCATAGATAGATTTACCACCTGTACCATTGTGCTTGGTGAAATCACCACCTTGAAGCATAAAGTTGGGGATAATACGATGGAATCCAGAGTCCTTATAACCAAAGCCCTTCTCACCAGTACAGAGTGCACGGAAGTTTTCAGCTGTCTTGGGTGTGACATCCTTGTTCAATTCAAAGACAATACGCTAATGTATATAAAACGTGTTAAATTTGCTTGTCTAAAATAATTTTAAAAAAAAAAAAAAAAAAAAAAAAAAACTTACACCAGCAGGCTTGCCATCAATAGTAATATCAAAGTAGGTCTATCATATTACAATAAATATACTAATCTTTTACCACTTTTATGCACTTACTTTAGGGTTAGACATTTTGAATATATATGTGTGTATATACAGAAAAGAAAAAAAAAACTGCAGATGACGAAAAACACGACCTTTATATAAACGCTTTTTCTCATCGGATTTTTAATTTACAAACAAAAAGGTGCCCATGAATTGTCTGTGAAACAAAAACATTACCTCATCCCCCCATTTATCACAGCAGCATGAAATATACAAGTGTGGAGCTTTTTTTTTTTTTTTTTTATGGGGGGTGCGCACACACACACACGAAAAAAACTAATTAAAATTTTAATTTTCACTCCTCTCTTTTTTCACACACACCTTCTTCTTTTAAATGAGAGAATATACAGAAGATGAGATGCAACGCATGAGAATGGTTTTAAACGGTGAGACACCACTTGAAAAAATTAAGCGCAAGGCAAAAGATGAACCTTTTGTACCAGCAGGTAAAAAAATAAAAATAAAAAATAAAAACTCCTATTTAAAAAATAAGCATAATTGAACAATGATGGATAGGTGTTGCCTTGACTTGTTTTGCACTGGTTGCAGCTACTGTAGGTATTAAAACTGGAAATCGAGCTTACGCAAACAACATGTTTCGATTAAGAGGTACCGAAAAAATAAAAATAAAAAAATGATACGCGTCGTGTCCACTACTAACCATATAAACTCTAGTGGCTGCACAAGGGTTTACAGTGATGGCTATGGTAGGAGGATCCATTTATTATCAACAAATGAAAAAGAGTTAAAGGGGAATTCTCCATTCACTTAAACAATGCTTCTTGATTTGTTCTTGATCATAAAGAGGTGCGAGATCACTATGGAAATAAAATAAAAAAAGGAATGATCCCATATTAAGTCTCATCACTCCACCCAAAAAAAATAAAATAAAAAAAAAGATACATACGGATTCTTGATAAATTGATCCAATTGTTCAAGCGCTTCTGTTTGTTTCATAACAAATTTCATATTACGCATCTTTACATAATCAACAAAATCCTCATCCTTCTCCAAAACCTGTTTAGGAATAAAACGTTTACCTGCCGCCTCTTCCATGGATTTCGAGATCTCCAACAATTTATCTACCAGTCTGGGATCTCTCACCAATAAACCTTTACAGACAATATATCGCTCTGAATTGGCAGGTCGACTACTGAGAGGTTTTGTGATACAAATCTCTTCAAACAATTGGTACAATAACCAGACCAAATCTCCCGTAAACTCGTCTACAATATCAAAAAACTTGCAAACAAAATGACCTCCTCTTTTTAAACTTGTCAGCATACTGATGATCTCACGTAAGAGTAAGCGTTGAGCCAACACTTCCTGTTGTTCCTCGTTTCCCGAGAAATCAAACCCTCCATCCGCTACAGCAAGATCCACACCTTGTCCCTTTGTTTCCTTGACAATCAAGGCTTCAAATTGACGGATGGTTTCGTCCTTGTATAAATCACCATCACCCTCTAATTCCGTCAAGCTATGACGAGGAATATCAGGACGAAACTTTTCCGTATGCCAGTTGACTTCGTCGTGGGTGCTTGATTTTAATGTCACACCGAATCCATGAGCTGATCCACCCCAACTATGCACCCTCCACAATAAATACTCTATAGATCACCCATTTTTTTTTTAGTATTCATTTGTCAATTTTTTTTTTTTTTTTTTTTTTACCGGAAAATCCACCGGGACCACCACAGATATCGGCAAATGTGAATTCCTTGTTGTTTTGAGTGACAGTTAAACCAAAAGTAGCATCCAAGGCAGCTAATTTAGTTGCGGCTCTGTTCATAAAGATACCATTACTGATACGTTCAAACGGGTTGCTCCTAGATCTTGCTTGAGATCGTTGTTCATTGGGAACATGACGAATCTTTTCCTGTTAATTCATAACCAATGTTAATATTCAAACAACCATGGCGTGTTATCTTTTTTTTTTTTCTTACTCTCAACGTGTTAACTTTCTCAACAAGACCCTTGGAACTGAGGAAATCAAGATCGGTCATGGCATCCGAAATAGCCATGGTTTGCATAATCTCATCGACCGAAAGTCGATGCTCACACTTTAAAAAATCGGTGCTGGTACGCAAGTCTAATGGCTTGGGTTTGGGAGCCACAACAGGACGTCTCTGTTCAACTTGACGATGCTCTTGCTGTTGTCTTCCGTCCGCTTGACGATGCTCTTGTTGTGGTTGTCTTCCATCCGCTTGACGATGATCGTAGTGTCTTCCGTCAGGATAACGTGGATCGGATGGTCTTCCGTCAGGGTAGCGTTGGTCAGGATATCTTCCGTCATGACGCTGTTGTTCTGGGTATCGACCGTCTTGACGGTTATATCTATTTTCATCGGGTCGTTGATGTTGCCTTCCATGAGTGTCATAGGGAGCATAACGTTGTGGTTGAGCACGTTGAATGGCTGGGTTGAATCGTGAGAGATCGCCTCCTTGACGTGGTGGCATACGACGTTGATCGCGAGACGAAGGAGGAGGGATGCCTGACTTAACACGAGTTGCACGGTATTCAGGTTCTTTTTCTTTTACAAAAAAGTCGTTAGCAAAAAAAAAGGGGGGCTTTTCACAACTTTTTTTTTTTTTATGAGTTACCGCTATAAAGGTCTTCCATGGGAAATGTTATTGTAAAAGGAAGCAACTATTATTTTATTTTCTTATCTCTTTTAAATTCTTGTAACAAAGTCACTTTTTTTTTTTTTTTTTACTGTTTTACTATTACTTTTTTATTATTATTATTCTTATTCTATAAAACATTGGTATGAGCACGCTTATTATTTTCGTTGGATTCATCAATGACCATGGGAACAGCTTCAGTTTCAACAGCCACAGGAGGCCAAACCAAATCCACATCCATCACGTCTAATTCCAACAGATCAGCCGAATGAATCTCTCCGACCGAAGCTAAATTAGGCAAGGTTCGACCGAGATCACCATGAACGTATTCCTTGATATAGGTACCTGCCTGTGTATGTAATTTCAATACACCGTAACACGCTTCAGGGCTGGATAAATCCACATTGGGATTCAGTCGTGCAATGGTGGAGGTATGAATAATTTTAGGTCGAATGGCAGCTGATCTTCTTTGGAAAACACGGACAGGTGTCTTTTGTTGAATGGTGAATTCTTGTGATCCAATACGGTTGATACGTTCAATCAAGTCATCCGTTAAAGGTTCTGAAAGCCAAACAAGGGCTCTGTATCGCTTTGTCTTGGTCTCTTCTCCTTCCTTGATAATGCTTGTATCCGCACTACAAAATTTTTAAAAAAAAAAAAAGATGACCATTCAGTATCTATAGGATGATTGTTTCCCTTGACAAAAAAAAAGGAGGCTTACGGGTTGATAAATCCTAAATGTCTCACTTGGACGTTGTCTTTATGAATGGGATTACTATTAATCTCATCTTCCATGGCTTTGTATTCTGCATCGGTTAATCGAGGTGTTCTTGGGTTGATGATTTCTAAATAAAAGGGTCTGCCTGTACCCAACATGCGTACGTTAGCATCTTCACGACCTGCCGTGACAAACTTGGTACTGTCAGCACGATGGTATTTACGGATCAAATCCTCAAAACAGTCCGAGACTGAATGTTCTGCCAACTTTTGTCCCTTGATAGCCCAAGGAGTCTGACTGTATTCTCGAGAGAATTTGAGGTATCTACCGCCCACATGCGATGATACATGAAGTAAGTCTACCGTGTGGAATTTTGCTTTTTCTGTAGGTCGAACGGGTGGAATTGCTGTCACTCTATACATAAAAAATTGTTGGTTAAAAAAAGATGGGTGGGGAGGAAGGTGAGGATTTATATATATATATCCTACTCTTTGGCTTCATTGCTGTCTAATTTCTTGAGAGCTTCAACAATGCAGGATCTTGAATCACCTACTGTCACTCTAATTTTCTGCAGAGATGAAATGGGAGACATGAGTATTTGAAGAACTGATTTAAAAAAAAGGGGGCTCTCTTTTTTACCTTTTGACGCATGGTTCTGACATTTAATAAAGGTTCTTTTAATTCGGTCAAGAACAAATGCTCTTTGGAAGTAGGTTCATGACCGACCACAACATTCATACGCAATGGGGCATCGCTATCCAACATCAAGTGAGTCTTTTTTGTAAGTCCCAAACCAAACAAGTACTTGAAAAAATCCTTGGGATCACGCACATCTTTATCTCCACCCCAGATACGCACCAAATCCACTTCATTTTGAGCAGCTAAAGTGTTGAGTACATGGACCTTCATGAGATGATCTCGGGATAAGATACTGACAGGTAAAGTACATGTCAAACAAACGCTGTCAGCTTTATAATCCTCTTTAGCCAAGCGCTCACATACGTCGTCGACAAAGGAATCGGCATGTTGAATGGCACCAAGACAAGCGGTACAGATACCGTTGGGTGGTGTCAAGGATTCCATATTGCCTTTTTCTGTATATAAAGTATCAAAGTAGTTGAACAAGTCGGTTTCGTCCAGTGCGTAAAGTCGGAAATCGGTGCAGCCCAAGTAACGAAGACAACAACGAGCGCAACAACCATTGTCAAGTAAAATACGGATAATGCTTAAACTGTTGCCAAATGAAACTTGGGTATCTTTGCTTAACCGAGAATCCAATAATGCTTGTCTCACTTGATCTAATGGAGTGGCCATGGTGTTGTTTTTTTTGGGGGGGAGAAAGAACAGGAGTTAAAAAAAAAAAAAGAAAGAAAAAATATTTAAATTTCCATAAAAGTGACGGTTTTATTAATTCATTTCAGCTCTGACAGCTTCATTAAACACTTCTGGGTTGTCTAAATACATGTGATGTCCACCTTCAGGGATACGAATAACTTTCACAGGGACCTTCATGAATTTCTTGGCCTTTTCGGCTGCTCTATAATCCATCCAATCTTGCTCACCATAGATAAATACAGTGGGTACTTTCAAGTCCGCCAAACGATGGAATAACGGTTTTCTCGCAAATGCACCCGGTGCCAAAATGGCAGCTAAAGCAAACTCACCTGAACCAGTAGAAGAGGTAATTTGGTATCTAAAAAAAAAAAGTCATCTTAGTATGATAAAACAACCTAAAAAAGTTAAAAAAATGACTTACAAATAATCATAAAGATCATGTTGTTCTGATTCTTTGAGATGAGCAAATCTTCGGGATGTATAAGTGTGAACCAAGTTGGGACCAAAGGGGCCAATCATTCTCACGATACTCATGGGTGTAATATTACTGTCCCAAAGATAAGTGGCCCAAGAAGGCATTTTTCTACGAGGAGGATCGATTTGTTTGGCGATATTTTCCACTGCGGCAGCATCGGCTTGGTAGGACGCATTGATCTCATTTGCCTCTTGCACAAGGGTTTCTTGAGGACTTTTATCGACAGGTATTTTGGCGGTATCTTCAGGGATACCAGCAGGTGAGACCAAGATGAGTTTCTCTACACGATCAGGGTATTTAAGAGCATAACAGGTAGCAAAGTAACCACCTAAAGAATGGCCAAATAAAGTCATCTTTTCTAAACCCACTTTAGCACGCCAATCCTCTAAAGATTCCACAAAATGTTCCTCTACATGCTCCACAATTTCATCCCATGTTTGGTTGGATTTTTTGTTCAAGGTCCATTTGGGTCTTGAGCTGTTACCCATACCTAACCAATCAATCGAGAAGAGTCTCCAGCCAGGTTGTTGAGATAAGCTTTGATAGTTGCGAAAAAAGAAGCCAAGACCTGCACCGTAGCCATGACACATGACCAAGTTATGTGCTGAAGGATCTTGTTTCAAATCATGTTGGATCACTGTCTCTAAATTACCCGGTTCCGATTCAAACTTGAAGGCCGTGTCTTGTTTCGGCTGTTGAGAAATATATAAAGTGTTGACCTCTCTTGCAAGGCGACTGGAAACAACTTGTTCTTTATCGATCGGTATACGACCCACTCTGGCAAAGGTAGGAATACCAATGGTGCTATCGGGTAAAGCGCCGTAAATACGTTGAATGATGCGTGCTTGAGCAATGCTGGACGTCTTTTCCGACCGGTGCCACCAGTTCTTTATGAAATTAAATCGTGTTGTGGGTGGAATCACTGCCGGTAAGGAATTAATAATCGAGAGATTGTTTCTTTTGTCTGCAATTTCAGTCATTTATAATATATTTACTTTATGTAAAAAGTGTGTAAGTGTTTTTTAGTTAGAAGAACAACAAAAAAAAAGATAAGGTTTCTCCGGCTTATATTAAAAAAAAAAAAAAAAAAAAGAAAACTTAAAAAGGGCAACCACGTAACCTTTACGTTCCTGCGCGCGCTTTAAAGGATTACTTTATTTGGAAAAGAAATACGCAAGCTTTTTATTTTTTTTTTAAATCTCAGGGCAAGCTTCTCCCACCAAATTATTACTGAGAAGCGCACTGGGTAGAAGAAAACCCCTTCTTACAAAGATGAGTTATTGAAACTTTAATATCTGTCACTTTTGTTGTTATTCAATTGATTTCTTTTTTCACAGATAATTGCGTAGCATCGTTCATATTATATAAGCCATGTGACTACAGTCAAAAACGGCAAGCAACGTATAATGCTATCATTCCCCCCCCCCGCCCTGCCCCCTCCTTGTTGCTGCAAATAAAATATGATTGCTAGAAACAAAATAAAGGAAGCAGTAAATATAAATTAGAGGTGAGCTGTCAATAGACTCTACAAAAAAAAATTGTCAGGGATCTTATTTCGGCAATTGGGAGATCATTAATGCGAAGGGTGTACACAAGATTTTTCGGATTATGTAATAAACAAAATGCTCCCTTTCTTGGAAAAGACAAACTATGCAATTAATTTAAAGATAATGATATATCGATAGGATAGAGCTAATGTAAATTAGGTGATTGCCCTCCAAGACTAAATCAACAAGACACAATAAAAGAAGCACTTTTTATTGTCAACAACGAAATGAGGAATTCATGTGGTGGAAATACATTGACACTCACATTGTTTATAAATAAAGCGTTCCTTTATAATTACCATATTTTATTTTCTAACTATTTGACATGTTGATCTGGAGCACAAGAGTTTATTTGATGACTATCATGGTATCATTACTTTGGCTACAGCTGGTTGAATCGTTTTGTATTTATAATTATTTAGAAGATCCCAATGCATATATAGAAATTAATGATGTAAACGCTTCAGAAAGGTAAAGAGCTATCTATGGAACACAAAGTATACATTTACTAAACAACAATTCGACTATTTAGATCGTTTAAAAAGACCGTCAATCCTGGAAGTAGCGAGTGTTGTCCTTACTCGAATGCTGATTGCAGTAATAGATCTCGTATTCCAGGAGTAGCAAAGCATTTTAATGTAAGCATTTTATTTCCTCCCTTTAAATTAAAACTAGTATATTCATTACCTTTTTTTTTTTTTTGTCTTAAAAGATAAGGATCAAGTTTGATGGACAGGATTGGGACGATACCGAGTGGAAGTATACAGAATGTGAAACTGCTGGAGGTCTTGCTATCTTTGGGACAGTAAATGATCATTATGGAAAGTGTAAAATGAGTGATGGGAGTATAGTAAACGCACCAATCAGTAAAATAACTCCGAAATCAGCAGTGTAGTTCGTTTTACTTTTTACAGTAAAAGCTTTTATTAACACCACTTAATCATTTCACTAATATATTGAAATCTAATACATATTAACTGCTACAAAAAGAAACATTGTCCCATTCTTAGATGATCTTCAGCCGCTTATCGTAATTCTACATTTATCACAATAACGTATAGGATCATTTAGACAGATAAGCTGTCGTATACCTATTACTGTTTTAGGGGCAAAGGATAATAAAACAAGTTATTTACTAAAAAAAAAAGATAATGAATATGGACGGGATAAATTACAGTCAAAGCGTGTGTGTTTTTTTTTGCATGAAATGAACAAGGGATTACATAGAAAAAAAAGATATTAATAAATAAGAAGCGAGTAGATAGTAAAAGAAAAAAAAAAGAGATAATAAATGTTAAGCATAGGTTCAATTCAAGTGCCAGTCTTCTTCGTCGTTTGGTAAGGGACCGTTCAACCAATCCTCTTGTGATTTGAATAATAATTGATGTGGATTGTACTGTTGTTGAGGAGGAGATAAAGGTTTAAAAGAGCCTAATAAATGATGATTGTTAATTGTTGATAATGTGGTTGTGGTTGTTGCAGGACTCATTCTGGGATGATGGTCAAATAAGAATGAAATAGGCGAAGTAGGAATTCTATCTGATTGAGATCTTCCCCAAGATAATCTAATACGTGAAGTACCAATGGCAAATCCGTTCATTCTTTCAATCGCCCTCTCTGCGGATGATCTGTGTACGTATTGAATAAATCCACATCCTTTACCTGGCGGAATCTTGACATAGCTTATTTCGCCAAATGGAGAGAAAATATACTGCAATTCTTCTTCAGTTACAGGAGAAGATAATCCACCTACAAACACAGTTGTATTAGTTGGATCTGTAGGCTGTTGTACTAAAGCAGGTGCTTGTAATGCTAGTTGTAAATAGCGTGTTTGGTTATTCTTTGGTGTGGCAAAGGAGACTCGCATAGGTCGATCACTACAGATGACACCATTCATTTCGACAACTGCTTCTTGCTGCTCGTTTTGGTTTAAGAATCGTACAAATCCATATCCACGAGAGATTCCAGTTAATGGATCTGTCATAATCTTTGCTGAATGACATGATGGATATTTCAAACGAAAGACAGACTAATGAAAAATAAAAACATGTGTTAATTTTATTATTTTTATCCCACATCATCTTATTTTGGTACCAAAAGAAATGTTTCATCCACATCACTGCTTAGATCACCAACAAATAAGCTGTACTCGGGAGCACGATCCTCTCTAATATATATATATATATAAAAATTGGGGAGGTAAGATTTGAACTTGTTTTCTACAGAAAAAAATTAAAGTGGATCTTACTTTCTATCACAAATTCCACCACCCGATGCCCAATTTAACTTGAATGTTTTATTCGAATTTGGTATTCTAGTGCCATGAATTTTTGTTAAAGCAGTTTGGGCTGATTGACTAGAGGAGAATCCGATAAATGCATAACCAGAGCTTAAACTATAAAGAAACAAGATTATTTTCTGTGTTTACTGCGCTTAGTAAGAAGCCTTTTTTTTTTTTTACAACTTACCTTGTTCTTTTATCTCGAATCAATTTGACCACTACACTCTCTCCAAGTAATAACCAAACATTTTTTATAAACAGTTCGTCCATCCAAGGATCTAGATCTCCCATCCTTTCATGACAAAAAATAAAAATAAAAAATAAAAATAAAAACTCAGTTAAAAATTATGCGAGAAAACAAAAAAAAAAGAAGAAAAGGGCCAGAAAATGAAGGGCAATTACCAAAGTGTCATTTGAAAGTTATTATTATCGCTAAACATGTTTGGCATGTCAGACATGGTTTTTTTTTATATATATATATATATTTTATTTTTATTTTAAATGTAAATGAATAAAAAGAGATTCTTTTTTTTTTTTTCACTTCATGAGAAAGAAAGGGAGGGGAAATAATAAAATGGATGATTTTAAACCTCAGGTGATACCAGCACTTGGGTATCACAAGCTCTTTTTGTTGAAGAAAAAACCGTGCGAGATTTTTATATAATGAAAGCAAGATCCATTTATAAAAGGAAATCATTCAGCCTATTCTTTGTTTTAAAGTAAGCGTCTGTTTAGAGACCATTTTCTCTAATGTACATAATGATCATCGGTCGGTTATACATGGTTATGAGATAAGCATACCAGATCAATAGAATAACGTGAGCCGTAACTATTCAAAGTAGACTCCCTATTGATACACTTGTTCCTTTTCTGGTAGCTTAGTCAAGTGTTGTGGATCAAGACGAAGGATCAATAAAAAGTTTACGACCCCTTGGGCAAGATTTTTGCTTTGTAAGCAATCGTATAACAGAGGGAAAAGCTCAGTGTGACTCAAACTCAATATGAGTCGTTTTATAAGGCACATTCCTCTTTGCACGTTTCTATTCAACTTTATTTGGAGATTACAACAATTCAAAAGAGTAATGAAAAGGTGTCCAGTAGTCGAAGGACAGACTGCATGCCTCAACTATTTTCTCATTTTAAACCCCCAATGTTGTAACACCCCTTGGTCCGACTTGATTTATGCAACACATAAATAAATTGGAGGTTTGTAAAGAGTCAAATAATCAAACTAATAGCTGGGCTGCTATTGCTATAGAAGGACACATACACCGGAGGACTGCAACACCAACAGCCATTTACCAAAAGAGAATGAACGCGTTAAATAGGCTCAGCACCAAAAAAGAAACTGCCATCCCCCGAATAAATTCCCTTTTGCTGAATGAAAGCATCCAAAAGATTTATCATCAGAAAAAATAATCCAATCCAAAATTCTCTTTACTTGAATCTTAGAAGTAATACTAGAACTACAATAATATTAAAGTTAACTATTCACCCAGTTTTAAAGCTACCAGATGAAAAGTTTTAAAATAGATAGGGTAAGAGATCTCCTGGAGGAAATGAATGCTGCCAAAAGGTTAAGAAACCAGAAGGAAGCTTTTAAAAAAAAGATCACATTTTTTAATATTCCTGCTGCGCTATTTTCCTGTCTGTTTATTGGCTGAAATCATGCATAACACGCATAATTGCCTTCCCAAAGTAGAGGTTTGAGAGTCTGTTTATCCTCAGATATTAGACTTTCATTATGCTATTTTATAATGGAAAAGATGCGCTAAAAATGATTTCATGCTCCCATCATTAAAAAAACTACACATGCTATACCAAATATCTGTCTTTCTCTTTGCTCTGTCCCTTTTTTTGCGCTTGACACAGATATTTCAATTGAATTTTCTACATAGTAAACCATCGTTTCCGTACACCCTTTCAAGCCAAAAAAATGCTCAGAATTATTTAAAATATCATATCAAGTCATTATTTTTTTTTCCAATTTTTTTTTTTCAAAAGGCCTAAAAGTGGCCAAAATACAAAGAGTATACCTCGAGGAAAATCTCAAAATTTACAAATGCACCTTTTACATACCCTTCCTGTAGGGTTAATAAAAAGTGTTCTTAGGTAACTATAGCCAAATTTTAACGCTTTTTTTATCAGTAACAATTTTGGAGCAGTTTTACTAGAAGAATAATTATTTCTGATGCATTATTAAAAAACCGGTTTTTGTTAGATAAAGTTTATTTTTTGCATAGATAACAGCTTTTTAAAAGTTAACCAAAAGATGCGCCCAAAGTTTCTACGCATTTTAGGCATAAGATTACCTTAGTAAAAGTTTAATATCCATGGACTTTACTTTGACACGTAAATTATAAAATCTCATTTTTTCGAAAAAACGCTTCTATTTTTTTTCTGCCAGCACAAGCAGTAGAGATCGGAGAATGAAAAATATATAAATGGCTTTAAAACCGCTTACGACCTATTTTTTTTAAAAAATCACAAAAGTGGAAGGTCTGAAACACCCTCAAGCCTGTGAATTACAGTAAGCTCAACTTAGTTTGATTTAGGTATTATTATACAGTGGGAAGCGTTACGTAATCTTTTTTTTTTATCTTGAAAACAACATCAAAAAAGGTCTCTCTTATGATCTCAATAACTTGGTATTTTGAACAAAATATATGGGAACACACTCCTTATTTCATATAGTGGGAAAGATTTGACACTACATTAAGTTTGATCCTTTAGCAAAAAGTGAAAATATGCATACAGAAATCAGATACATAAAAAAAAGCTGGCGTAATTAATATAAGACAACATTGAACATGAAAGAGAAAGAACTCAAGAGTTTCTTTGAGCAATATGTGGTTTAATAATAAATGAATTATTTAATTTAGCTATTGTATGAGCGCAAGTCTTTTTAGTATGGTTATACTTTAAGATATAAATGCAACCGATTTATCATCTCAATACATGAAAGTTCTTTCTGCGCTCTTTGTTAGTGTACACCATATGTCTAAGGAGTATTATGATATATGGTTACATCATTATACACCCCAAAATAGGTGCATACGAAGAACACATTATTGATCAAGATGTCTCGTAGTAATTTCAACAGGCGGGGGAATGTGCCCATTTAGTTGAATTACATGATCAGTTACTTCGAAATGCTGAAGAGGGTTTAATACCGATATACATTCACCGCTGTAGCTCCGACCCACCCGTTTGATTCCATAGTCTAAACGAATTGGCACATCTAGTGCAAAAAAAAGAATAGTAATCGTATCAAGGATCATATGGAATATGACTAGTAGGATTATTGTAATGTCCATATGCAGTGTTTGTGACCAAGGCTTTATTCTTTGATATGGAAAAAAAAAAATCCTGTAGCTGAGATGAATTTAGATCAATCTGTCTGTATACCGTTTTTTAATCTGACAACGATCTTGACATGTTGTAAGACAGGTGTACGGTGCATGTTTTTCTAAATAAATATGTCAGATTTTATAATGCATACGAACAATCCCCTTTTCAAAAATAAGTTAAAAATAACCTCTATAATTAGAGCTTTGTTGAAGGTCTAATACCAAATGAACAAGAGCTTTCGGACTATTTATTATGCGGAGTTTACAGCAAAAGATGGACGAATCGATTCTCTCTTTTTGAACATACAGAGTCTTCTTTAAATACAATCTTTTTTTTTTCTTTGGGTTTTCGACAGAAAAGTTTTTTTTTTTTTTTTAGACAGAGATGCACTTGGGATTACTTTCTCATGGTCAATTGAGCTTTGATCCTTTTAAGCCGATTATACTACGAGGTTTACCTACTGAAGATGCTTCGACATTATTTGCGGGCAATGTGGTTTTGAATCTGTCAAAACCCACAAAGATCTCGAACGTTTCCGTAACCTTAAAAAGCCATGCGGTTACCTATTGGCCCGAAGGTATAAAATAGGCAAGCCAAAGAAGAAAAGAAAAAAAGCAGGGCCCTGACCAAAAAAAAAAAAAAAAAAAAAATAGGTATTGGAGCACGTGGTACACGATTAACAGCAGAAAAGCCGTTGGGAGAACAAAGCGTGGAAATCTTGGCACCTAATATTGATAAAAAGGCACCCGTATTAGTTTTACCTGCGGGAATTCATCGTTTCTCATTTGCGTTTGTGATACCTAATGTAAATACAGAAAAAAAAAAAAAGATGATTTTGATGCTAAACCTTGATTTGATATAAATTAGTCTACTGTGGCCACGATTGAAGATACCTTTGGAAGGGTGCGTCATGTTGTGGACGCTGAAGTACAAAGGCCTGGAATGATGGTCTCTAGTTGGAACATCACTAAGCCTGTTATGATATTACGAACTTATATGTCTAACTCGCTTTTGGTGAATAATTCATTAAATAATTTATCAAGAACATTTGAAAAACACATGGTGTATGGTGATATTGAAGTTGTGATTGAAGCAGCAGCCTTTTCATCGGGTGATTTATTCTATATTCGCATGATTGTTGAACCTCAATTAAAGCATACACGAATTGAACATATAGAAGTCAATGTCACTGAATCAAGAAAATATTGTGTACCAGAGATGAGAGCCTGGAGAACAGACAAGTCTGTCTATCCATTACCATTTGCAGGTTCTGTTCGATTAGCTGAATTTGGAGAGGTAGATGTTACGACCAACCAGTTATTACCAATTTTTGATAAGAGTCAAAATGGTATTGAACTCGTGCATGATTTTGCTCATCGTTTGGCTTTTTATGCACCAACCTGTCAACAAAATATTCGACATACGACTTATATCAAGGAGATATTGATCAAACACCATATTGAAATTAATGTAACCATGTCTTATTTAGACATACAGGGTCATCGACAACACCTGAGTCGTAGAGGGAGTATTGGAGAGGCAGAATCTCCCGGTACCCTAACACCACCTCCCGCAGCGTATCTTCATCCGCGTGCTAACGGGAACTCAACTCCGGTAACTTGGCAAAATGTACTACAACGATTAAACAAGGCCAAAGCGGAAGACGTACATAATCGAAAGAAAGATACGATTAGTTTAGATTCTAGTGTGATTGTATTTGATTGTAGGCTTAAAGAAGATTATGGTCGACTTCCATCTTACTCTGAATTAGGAGTGAAGCCATCTATTGTGAAAGAAAAGAAGCAAGATAAGATCAAGTTAACTAAAATGGACACACCCAAGAATCAGCCTAGACCCTACTTATGTCCATGCTATGAACATTTCTCATATGAAATGGATTTGGCGTCACAAGAAATGTTCTTACCTGCCACCGATAAACTACCTGCAATGCCTTTATTGGATCGTATACCATCCATTCCCCCACCAGAGTACTCAGCCTAATAATCTCTATACCCTTTCTCGTCTCTCTCTCTCTCTCTCCCCCCATTACTATCTAATTCCATGTTTGGGGAAAATAAAATTTAGATTATGATTTAATATATCCACGTTTTCTCTTTCTACCCCTTGTTTAATATTTCTTGTACTTGATTAAAAAAAAGTTTATTTTTTATTTGCTCGAAAAGACACGTTATTCAATAATTATTACCAATCATTTAGAACACCGTTTTTCAGAGATCGACGGTCCGGGGGTTTTCTGCCCACTATCTCCAACGTGCAGCATAATGCATCATAATATTCTCAAGTTCTCTTTTGGTGTCACCGTCTATCTCTTGTCAACGAGCCTTCATCAACAAACAATCATTTGATGCTGTACAATTTAATAGACTGGCATAAAGTAAAGCGCGCCATCTTTTACTGTGGCCTTTTTTATAGAAAATCCCCGGCTGATTATCAAAAAAAAAAAAACCTCCCTTTTAGCTCCACTTTAATAAAACGATTAGACCAGTTGGGCAAGAAAAAAAAACAGGATTCCCCTTGTTATGCATTGATCATTGGGGGGAGGGAGGGGACTGTTCATAACGCGTCTAATTCATATGCATTTGATTCAAAGTGCCTTGTATGGCCCTAATAATGGGTAATCGATGCAAGTGAAACCACTTTGCGTACCCAAAAAAAGTTAATTAAACATGTGTCCTTATAAATCATACAAACTTACATGTTTATAACTTTTTTTATTTTAGACTTGTTTTTGGAGGTCGATCCAGACTTTCATGATTGGAACCTCTTTGGGGTTATCGGAGTCTACAAAGAGGTAGAAAAAACCGCTCACTGACATTTTCTCTCTGGTTTGCAAAAAGGGTATTTTTGACACAAGAAAGTTGCATATAAAGTTTAGGCTACAACTTTTTTTTTTTTTTTTGGTTGCAACATCAAAGTCGAATTTCAATTAGGCTGAAAGAGGAAATCTCTGAACCACAGCTGGATTCTACACGGACCTCTTTTCTTTTTCAATTCCAATGGTAAAAAGGAAAAGAAAAAAAAAAGAGGTAAAAAGAAAGAAGAAATAGAAATAGAAATAACCCTTTTTTGTATGTAATGGATAAATAAGTGATTAAACAGATCAGATAAGTAAAGAGTACAAATACAGATTAATTTGTGTGTCTTTTCTTTTCTCAAATGTATCGATCTTTTGCTCCCCCTTGTACACATACCCCCTCCCTCCCCCCCCCCAAAAAAAAAAAAGAGAAACCAATTAAGCCGGGCAAGGTAGCGGACCTTCGGGATGTGTCTTTAGTCAAAAAGTAATAGTTTGCGGGCTTTAGACGATTCAAAACGTCATGTTAACCTCGCCAAACACAAGATAAATATGGGGGTTCCTAGAATGAAGGCGTTGTCATAGTAAAACAAAAACAAAAAAACTTTGTACGCAGATAGAATGACTACATAGGATTTCCTTATGCGGTCGCCCTTTGTTCTTCTCTTTATGCCAAGTGGAGTTTTACCGAGGCTTCGGAATGTAGCTTATTGGGAAGGGTTCAGTTACCATTTTCTATCAATGGTGAAATCCACGATATAGAAACAATGATTGGAAGGGCATAACGAGGTTTTTTTTTTTTTTTTTTTTTATTAAAAAAAAAAAGGTAGTAAATTGGATCGTATACCAAGAATCATATAATGAACACGGCTTAATTCTATACCCACTCCTTTCTTTCTTTTACATATTTTAGTAACACGAATAATCATTAATGTTTGGAAATTATATTGAAATATATCCACGTTTTTTTTTTTTTTTATTTTATTATCACTCCTTGTTTTATCAATTAATCAATTGTTTGTACTCGATTAAAAAAAAAAAAAATTGTGTACGATTTTTAATTTTGTTTTTTTTTTCTGGCTTATGGGATAATCTCATTTTATGAGAGGTCGAGACAAATGTCAGGCCATTCTTTGGGTCAATATATTAAAAAACAAGTCTTGTATATAACTGGTAAGCACGTGTCATGGTACGTGTAACAAAAATCAAGGGCTCTTTCGCCAGATAGAACCTGTTTAAAATGCCGCCATTACATGTGTGTGCGTTTTCTAATGTGTGCCCTGTGTTGTATTCTATGCGTGTGTGCGTGTGTGTGTGCGTGCGTGCGTTCAGTCTCCCCCCATATTAAAAAAGATCTTCATTGTGTGTACAAAAAAAAAAAAAAAAAACGAGACCCAGTATATTAAATAGTCGTGCGGAATAAATTCGGTAACCTGTCAATTAAGTTTTTTTTTTTTTTACATTTTCTAATTTTTCTTTCTTTCCTTTACTCTTTTTTTTTTTTCTGTTATTACCTATAAAAAAATATATATATATATATTTACTACTTTCCCTTATGAATAATTACATGTCCAATTCTACTAGCGATGAAAAAGACCAGTCAGCACCTCGTAAACGAACAAGAGCTACACCTGAACAATTATCTGTTCTTGAGAAAACATTCCATGTCAATCCCAGTCCAAATAATCGTGTTCGAGAACAATTATCTCGTGAATTAGGCATGTCGGAGAGGTCTATCCAAATTTGGTTCCAAAATAGAAGAGCCAAAGTAAAGAACATTGCAAAGAAATCATCCATCTTGCACGATGAAACACTTCGTATGCAGTACTATGCTTCCTCTGCTGCTGCTGCTGCTTGTCAGGCAGCTATTTATCAACAACATCAGCAGAACGGTGATAAACCTTCAGAAATGGAAATTGGCGATCCCATCAAAACAAATCCAGATCTTTACTATTATTACTATTATTATTATTTCAATCAACAACAACAATTACAGCAAAGACAAAAACAACACATGTATCATCCTTATGGTCAATATCACACTACTGCTAGCTCTGTTCCTCCACCACCCATCTCTTTAAAATCTATGCCTCCTCCTCCTCCTCCACCACCTACCTCAAATGAGAATGGTTCTATCAGTCCTTCTTCTTCAGACCATTCATTATGGTCTTCCTCAAAGAAACCACGCACCAGAGCACATACCATCGGACCTTCCATGATACAACAACGTCCTAGACTATTCGACAGAGGCAACTCTGTAGAAATGATACCAAACTATGCCACTAATTATACACACATGTTAAATACAACAACAAATCTTGCCTCTTGTTCTCCACCCAACTTTTCTAATCTTTCTGTGGGTGATACTCTTTTACCTTATCAAACACCCACGTCCTTTTTTGATACAGACGTCAGCCAACCACAGCCGTCGTCTTTAACATGGACTGATTTACCCTTTTGTACGTATACGATAACACATATAAATATGAATAATAGACTAACACTCAAATTAAGATCAAGACCCTACCATGATGATGACACCGACTACACCTTCCATGTTTACACCTACCACATTACTGCAACCTTACTTTGACCCTCATCAAAAGATATCCGCTGAAGCACTTCAAATCGGAACCTGGAAAAGAATGGGTTTTGAACCCAGCGATCTTGTATGCCAATTTGACAAGAACAAGAAGAGCTTTAGTTGGTGTATTCAAGATGGACCGAGTCGATTCAAGATGGAATTTAATCAATCTTCAGTTCAAAAGATGCAGTTATTACCACTAGAAGGAAGAGCAGGTTGGGCACGTTTAGAGATCTCGGTGACTTCCAACGAGATTTCGTTTTATATGGAAGTAGCGCCGGAGTGGGTGCAATGTAGAGATTACACAGAAGATAAACAGGCTTCCATCATCACTTTACATCATTTGGATGGTCCTGCTTTGGCTTTAAAAGCAGAACTAGAGTCTCTGAAAAAGGAGAATGGATACCTGGCTTCCATCATGAACTAAGATAAAAAGAAACACTTCTTATATGTATGTATACGCCCTTTTATGTTACACTTATGCACGCACTCATTGGCTGAAAGCAATAAAACTAATTTAAATATTCAAACTACGCCGCATGCTTTTTATAAATACCCTATATATCTCCTTTTTTCGTTTTTTTTTTTCTTCTTCTTTATACATTATTTGTTGCTTATTCTCCCTTAACTTTTTGAATAAATCAACTATATAAACACCCTTTATAAAAAATGAGAGAAGTTATTTCTATTCACGTTGGTCAAGCTGGTGTCCAAATTGGTAACGCCTGTTGGGAACTTTACTGTCTTGAACATGGTATTCAACCCGATGGTCATATTCCTGAGGAAAACAACACTGGTGACAACTCCTTTGATACTTTCTTCAGTGAGACTAGCTCTGGTAAGCACGTTCCTCGTACCGTCATGGTCGATTTGGAACCTACTGTTGTCGATGAAGTTCGTACTGGTGCCTACCGTCAATTATTCCACCCTGGTAAAAGAAAAATACACTATTTGTTTTGTTTTTTTAATATGTACATTTTATTTATCTCCTTTTTCCTCGTGCAGAACAATTGATTACTGGTAAGGAAGATGCTGCTAACAACTATGCTCGTGGTCATTACACCGTGGGTAAGGAGTTAGTTGACTCTGTTCTTGATCGTATCCGCAAGTTGGCCGATAACTGTACTGGTCTTCAAGGTTTCCTTGTTTTCCACTCCTTCGGTGGTGGTACTGGTTCTGGTTTCGGTGCTCTCTTGATGGAACGTCTTTCTGTTGATTACGGTAAGAAGTCCAAGCTTGAGTTCTCTGTCTACCCTGCCCCTCAAGTTGCTACCTCCGTTGTTGAACCTTACAACTCCATCTTGACCACTCATACCACCCTTGAACACTCTGATGTCTCCTTTATGGTCGATAACGAAGCTATCTATGATATCTGTCGTCGTAACTTGGATATCGAGCGTCCTTCTTATACCAACTTGAATCGTTTGATTGCTCAAGTCGTTTCTTCCATCACTGCCTCTCTTCGTTTCGATGGTTCTCTTAACGTTGATTTGAACGAGTTCCAAACTAACTTGGTTCCTTATCCTCGTATTCATTTCCCCTTGGTTACCTATGCTCCCATCATCTCCTCTGCTAAGGCTTACCATGAACAATTATCTGTTCAAGAGATCACTAACGCTTGTTTCGAGCCCAATAACCAAATGGTCAAGTGTGATCCTCGTCACGGTAAATACATGTCTTGTTGTTTGTTGTATCGTGGTGATGTTGTCCCCAAGGACACCAACGCCGCTATCTCTTCCATCAAGACCAAGCGTACCATTCAATTCGTTGATTGGTGTCCTACCGGTTTCAAGGTCGGTATCAACTGTCGTGCTCCTGCTGCCGTCCCCGGTGGTGATTTGGCCACTGTTCAACGTGCTCTCTGTATGTTGTCTAACACCACTGCCATTGCTGAAGCTTGGGCTCGTCTTGATCACAAGTTCGATCTTATGTATGCCAAGCGTGCTTTCGTCCATTGGTACGTTGGTGAAGGTATGGAAGAAGGTGAATTCTCTGAAGCTCGTGAAGATTTGGCTGCTCTTGAAAAGGATTACGAGGAGGTTGGTTCCGACTCCTTGGGCGATTCTGAAATTGAAGATGCTGAGGAATATTAAACAAAAGGCAATCTTTTTTTTTTTAAAAAAAAATGATTTATTTTAATTATCAATAATAATAAAAAAAAAGGGAAAGAGGAAGAGAGAGTGATCTCTTTTATTCTTCTCTAGTTTTATTTGTTTCAATCTTCAGTTTCTAGTAATAGTCTTTCCATTTGAGCATCCAATAATTGTATTTTAGGCGCTAATAATTCCATTACTTCCATATGAGCACTTAAAACTTCATTGATTTGCTTTTGATAGCCCTTCGTTTCTTCGTTCAATGCATCTTCGGCACGACGTAACTCTTTCAAGGTTTCTCTCAATTCGTCGTCTTGCTTGATGCTTTTTTCCCAATAGATTTTTTTAGTTTCGTCCAGTTTAGCATCTTGTTCGTCACATTTCTCCATTTCGAGTTCTGTTGTTCTTAGGTTTATTTCGATTTGCTACATAGTATATGATTAATAAGGCCTATATGAACAAAAAAAAATGATATAAGGGGAAACTTACATTGATGATTTGTTTCAACTCCCGTTCTTCGTCCAACGCCGCTTCTTTTTCCTTTTGCATGGTTTCCACACTTTGCCATAGTCGTTTTAATTCAGCTTCTAATCGCTTGTTCTCTGCTGCAGATTGCTTCAGTTGGTCTAATAGCTAGATAAGCCCCCATCAGAAAAACAAAATTACAATTTATATATATATCTTTCTTACTTCTGATCTTGACTTTGCCAAGGCACGTTCTACTCTATGTTGCGCCAACTCTTGTTGTTTTTTCAGTTGCTCTTGTTTGACCATGTCCGTCTTATGAGCCAGTTCCTTCATTTCTGCTTCCGCTTTTTCTATATCGATATCAATGTTATCCTTGAACACTGTGTACTTGCTCTTACAATCCATCAGCGCAAAATGAACACCACTCTATTATTATTATTTTGTGAGTATTGCCAGTGCATGCATATATATATATATACTACTTTACCACAGTGTCTTTTAAACGCTGTCGTTTTTCACGATCTAATTTTAATGAAGTTCCATTGACTTCGGATTCCTTTCGATATTCAAACAAGACTTCCCGAATCTTTTCATTTTCGGTTACTTTCAGATCCGCTAAACGATTATCTTCTTCTTTCCTTTTTCTAATATACTGTTACATGATCAAGTCCCATTCTTTTTTTTAAAAAAGGATATACTTACTGTTTTTCCTTGAGAAGTTTATCAAGAGAGTCCTTTTCTGCTAATAATCTATTAAATGTCTCTGCTTGTTCTTTCTATGATGAATTTTTTTTTTTTTCTTGGTCAGCGGATAAAGAGATAGAAACGTCCTTTTATTTACCAAGGGTTCGAGAAGTGGTAATATGTGTCGCTTACAACGAAGCGCTTCTACAGTAAAATTATTCAATGCCAGAACAATAAACGTTTGTCGTTGAGGTGTGGGTGTCAGAATATCAGTCAAATCAAAATCAGGAACGGAAATCATGGAGAGAAAGTCTTTAAGGAAACCATGTATGGTAATGTCTTCCATTGCATTGAACACCTAATGAAAGGGGGGGAGGGGAAGGGTAGAATTTATTCGCATCACTAATGTAAAAACACAAGGAAAAAAAATCAAGGGTGTCCTTACAACGGTTTGGTCTATATATGCAAGTTGTAAACGATCCTTGGCATTGTCTAATAGACTACGATAGGCTGGAATCATCCAAGGATCCAGTAACTTGAAAAAAAAAGTGTAAAGGTCCAATGTACGTGAGGAAGTAGGTTTATGAAAATCCAATTCGGAAACAGAGAACCCACAATCCCTTAAATTCGCAACTAGCTCTTTTATCGCTAAACTTCTGCTTCGAAAGTCCTCCATTACTAAATATATATATACACAACAAAGAGAGAAAAAAGAGCAAAAAAAATAAATAAATAAATAAAAAAAGTGTCACTTTCAAGCGTTGTGTAGGGCGGTCACAATGTTAATTTGTACTTTTTGAAAGATTGCATATATTAAACCTTGTAAACACAACACACGCGTTCTTTTCTCTTTCCTCTTTATATTTACAAATGGCCAGTGAATCTCTATTAGATGGCGAAAGAGCACCTACGATTCATATCAAGACAGATCCAACCATCACTTCTTATCGAACACGTATCATTTACTGGTTAAAGAAACACACGGTCTTTTCATTCACCTTGATCGTTGCTTCTATCCTCACCTTTTCTCTCTATCTTTCCTCTCGACCTTCCCAGAAATTTGATCCTGCCTATTTTAATCCCTCTCTATTCCACCCAGCCCATCAAGATAAACTAAGAGCTGCTCCCTCTGTCGATTACCTCTACCCTGATAACTTTTTATCCTGGGATCACATCTCCAATACATCCACCAAGGTCAAGGCTGCCTTTGTGGTCATTGCACGTGAAGAAGAACTCTACAAGCTTCATACAACCATTATGGATATCCAAAGACATTTTAACCATGATTACCCTTGGATCATTATTGGACATAAAGTCTTTTCTACTCATTTCAGAAACTGGATTACTCGTATCGCCACATCACCCGTCTCATTTGGGCTGGCTCCCACAATTGAGTGGCAGGAGCCATATTGGATTAACATCAGAAGAGCAGAGCAAGGGGTGAAACAAATGACCAAGCTGGGTTTACCTAAAGGTGAAAGTATGCATTGGCGAAGAATGACAAGGTAACTTTGGTGTTTCAGGTTTCACGATGTCTAAACTAACCCCTCTTTGTTTAAAAAGATACAATGCTGGTTTTGTTGCGTTTCACCCATTGTTGAAAGATTTGGAGTTCTATTGGAAAGTACAACCAGGAGCTCGTTATCACTGTGATATACCCAATGATCCATTCCAACGAATGAAGGATGAAAAAAAGAAGCTATGTAAGGTCTCATCTTTCTTTTTATACATTGTGTGATGGACATCACTGCTAAAACATTATTGTCATTCTGAACAGCATTTGCACTAACAAAGACAGAAAACCATGAATACATTCAAAGTTTTGAGCCCGTTGTCAAGGCCTTTATTCGTAGAAACAAACGTCTTATCCAACCCGTTCAAAACAGCGTGTATAATGCTCTCCTGGACGGAGAAGAGTTTGAGCCGAACGAATTAGGTGATTATGGTGGACATTACAGTAATTGCATGATTTATAACAATTTCATGATTATTTCCTTGGATTTTCTCCGATCCAAGGAATACAATATGTTTTTCGATGCGTTGGACTCATCTGGTGGGTTCTTTTATGAAAAATGGGGCGATGCATTTCCTCAAACCATGGCTGCTGCTCTCTTTTTGACACGTCAACAGATTAGCTTTGATGATATTGCTGGTTATCATTATGATGAAGGTGCAGTCTGTCCAATAGACATTGATCAATATGTACAATTAAAATGCACGTGTGATCCATTCAGTGTAGCAGGTATTTATGGCATAATAATAGAGCAGTTTGTATCGAGTATTAAAAAAATGTTTTATTCATGAATTATTTATAGCGAGATACATGGACTTTTGTACACCAAAATTTATGCAATTAATTCAACCCGATTTATTATAATTTGGAATCCCAATCATGTTGCATGGATAATAAATTCTTTGCTTTATTCCAATTTTTGCTTCTTCTTTTCTCAACCAGGGTATCATCCATTGCATGGCCACAAAGAGCAAAGACTTCTTTAGGGGAGACTGTTTTACCCCATGTGTGTTTGAACACAATCTTGCTTGTGGCTAAACAGCATACAAATGGCCCTTCCTTTTCATCTTCAATGATAAATCGATGCTGTAAAAACAACCATTTTTCGTTCCATGTCCAGACACGGCTTTCGATCGTATAGGGCTGTAATGGGGGTATCTCCTTTTTAAATAAGGTGAAAACACCAGCGTTATGAGCAAAGATATGATGATTGGCTTCCATCATGATACGAGGCACAATCACATACAAGAGATGAATTCGACAGAAATCCAGTTTCTTATTGTACGTGCTATTGTTCTATCAAGTTTTATATTAATTTAAACACACGTATTACACAAATATTTGTATTATGTGCATTTTTACCATGTGTTGATTATAATCAATATCATCCCACATACATCTCAATTCTTGAGACACTGTTGTAAACAAATCTTTTTTTTTTTTTATTGTGCGATAATTAATACCCCCCTCGCTCCTCTTATTTTTTTTTACAAGCGGTCTCTTTTCAGGGCTCACCTTCAGGCTCCAAATTCACCTTCTTGGCTCGTTCTACCAAGGTACGTAATAACCACCATGATCTTATAGTATATGCAAACGGTAAAGAGTTCATATGAGCTAGTGTGACCAACAATGTTGGCACACCAACCAATGTCAAGACCTTTTTCAATGCCATGATGAAGCACTACAATAGCTTTTTTTTATTTGAGAGAGAGAAAGAATATAAATTAGTAAGAATCATCTCCGCTTGTGACGTTCCCCAATGGAAGGGTTACAGTGGAACGAACACTCATGTTTAAATCGTTCAATTTGTTGTAGTAAAGAAACTTCCCCCCTCCCCACCCTGTGAGAAGAGTGACATTCACCAGCTCTAAAAATTAAAGTGTTGGAACAACAGGTCCAAATCAACTTTACAATTCTGTTAAGAACCCTGTGTTTGAATATTATTGCTCTAATTAACAAAGTTCTATTAAGATAGTACAAGGACATGGAAAGCGTATTAAAAAAGACAATCATCATTCAGGCAACAAACAGCATGTCTTCCATTGTTTTCTCGTTTAAAACCCCCAATGTTAAAACACTCTTAGTCCGACTTGATTTATGCAACACATAAATAAATTGTAAACCCTTTAAGACAAAACTTTTATTCGGCATAAACTGGAGGTTTGTAACATAAAGAACTTTCGAACAAACAAAGCTAATAGCCGAGCTGATATAATGACCAAAGTTTTGCTGCAAAAACGTCAAACATAATTTGAGTATTGTTTTCTGAAAGAAGGAGATCGCGTTGATTAATCATAAAAGTATCAAAAAGATCCGTTTCTTACTTTGTATGGACAGCCGTCTGACAGCAAAAGAGGTACCTTGACCGTATGCAAGAAACTGATAAAAAAAACTACTTGGCGTAAATACTTTATAAGGAAGCTTTGCCACTAAATCAAGACATGTATCAATAATTCTTTGCCTGATTGAAATTACAGTTGTAGGAATGCTATTCGTAGAAAAATCCTGCAGCTTCCTTTTTCGTTCTAAAGGGAGTTTGAAGATCTCAAAAAGTCTCTCTTGTTTGACTGTGTGTATGAAAAAGTATCGCTATATATATATATGGGATCTTGGCCAGGATTTACACGTAACATGTTGATTTCCAGTGATGTCCATGGTGTACGACGCCAGCTGTGAGCTTTACTGTGTTGTGTTCTGCTGCGCATCTACATAGAAAATATAATGATTAATTGAGAGATTTACTTGAGTTCTAGATGAGTGCTCACACTTTTGCTGTGATATTGTATGAATAGTCTGGCAATACAGGATCAGTTAATCTCGAATACGCATTGTATGAGGCAAATTTTCGGATAATATTGAAAGATACTGAATCTTCCACAAAAGAAGCACCTCTAAAATACATCAATACGTATCATTTATTCAATTTAATCCTCTTCTATTTTAGTATACAAGGCAAAACCTCCCTCAATATTTGAAGCGTTGCCTTATCTAACTTATTCTAAAATACAGTTAGATATGGATACAGCCTCTTATCAAAGAATTAGGCAATCCTGCTCTTGTCTTTTGTTGATCTTCGTTTGGTGTAACTCCTCCTTTGAACCCTGTTTTTTTTGTGTAAATGTGCAACCAAAAAAAACACTGATACCTATTATATCAATTTGATCAATGTGTATCTTGGGGTTAGCAAGAATACTCCTACTAAACGTTTAAAGGCTGTTACGTTTACGTCAGAATGACGTTCCTTATTTTATAAACATGTATACATACATTTAAGTGAGATGAGGTTGTTATTTAACTAGATGAAATGATCATCCATGTCATGACAGGTATAAAAAGATGGAATCCGATAGTTAAGCCGGCACAAAAAAAGTAAACCTTCTTTTTTTTGGCTACACTAATATGATTCATGCATTTTTTTCAAACGTCCGCTGCATCTGTACTGACCCAAATAAGGTAACTGATTGGGGGTTATAAAAATATCTCATCATGACCTTTTTTTTTACCTTTTTGCTCTCACACACTAAACTATTTTTATTTTATTTTCTTTTGTAATTACGCGCAGCCATGGATGACAGCTTTGCAGTATGTTCTTTTTTATACTTAAAGACTACTTGACTGAAACTATTTACATTTAGATTATAAACGATCCTCGCATGGAAACGGAATCAGCTAGTAGTATGAATCAACATGAACAGACGGAAGAGATACCTGTAAAGTTATTATACTCTAAATCCAAAGTGTATATACATCCTTCTACCAATACCAGTGAGTTTATCCCTGGCTTTTTATCTATTGTTGAAAAGGTATATACATATCAGAAAAGAGAGAGACAACACACTTTCTTTTTAACACATACACTTAAAAAAAAGGCGTCTCATGATTATCTCGTGGCTTGGACACCCGAAGCTTTGATCCCTTCCAAGGATTTAGAGGCCTTTGTACAAGTAGATATCAATCCTCAAGAAGAAGTGGAATGTAAGAAATTAAAGAGAAAACGTGTGTATCACGTATGGGAACTAACTTTTGAAGAAATAAAAAGCTTCGATCATGATTCCTTCCGTACCCGAAGAACATACACTGTATGCGATTTCAGTGGCATTGGACACGCTTCATTCTCTGGTGATTAAACCACCTTCATTCTCTAAATGGTACGGTAGTCTTATCCTGAACTTTAAATCAGGTCAATCCTCGGGTCCCTATTGGTTCCACGATGATGAGAGCAAAAGTACCATGTTACAGAAAAAGACCCAAGGAGGTAAATTCACCGCCAATGATGACGGTCAAGTTCGCTGGGGCGGTGATGAATTTGTTGAAAGATTGGGTCAACTTGTCAAGGTGATCAAGTACGTTTTTTTATTTTTTCTATTTTTTTTTTTTTTTAAAAAAAAAAAGAAACAAAAGATTAACCTGATATATAATATAGATCAAGTGAGGTGGAGAATTTGTATTTGGTAGGTACAGAAGCGGATCAAGAAGAAATTCGTCAAACAATGGCGGCTAGTCGTCAAAAAAAGGCAGTGTATCCTCCTACTCCTAAGCAAGAAAACGTCTTTGAATCCGCACAAATGGACCCCTTTGTTGCTGTAAGTTATACTTTTTATTATTAGACCACCTAAACCTATCCCAACTCACATACACTCTATTGTAGACATTGAAAGAGGCACGTTGGAATATCCTGGAAAAGTTATCACGCGTCACCAAGTTTTCTCGTGATGCAGCTGTCAGCATACTGAATAGTCCGGCTACACGACCTTTTGTCCCACGCGATGTACAAGACCTTTGTCGTAACGAAACAGTGCGACAGACGGTCGATGACTATGATTCTGCACGTATCTTTTTAGCTAAATGGGCAGCGGGATTAGCAGCACAATCAGAGATCTCAGCACCGCGTGAACGCAAGTATCGTAATGTAGGCGTATGGGGTCATGGATGGGAGGAAGATACAGCCTTAGGTGTGTTTGAAGTCTTGAACTCTGAGAATGATTTCTCGATCCCAACCCATACAAGAACAAAGCCAGTAACAGAGGCTGCCTGGAGATCTTATTTTGATGAAGATGGGAAATTAAGTGTAGGTGAACCCACAGTAAGGAAACATATCTTTCGAGGTGGATTGGATCCTGCCGTCAGAAAAGAAGCTTGGTTGTTTTTAACGGGTGTTTATCCTTGGAATTCAACTGCGGTGGAACGACATTTAATTGATGTGGATCGAAGGTAATTTTATATATATATATACAAAGAGAGAGATAATGAGTGATGCTTATATATTGTGTACCTGCAGAGAGGCATATCAATCCTTGAAGAACAGATGGAGTCAAGATGAATCGCGTCGAAACTCTAGTCATTTCCAAGACCAAAAGCACCGCATTGGTAAGAGAGAGAGAGAGGCTTTTATAGTTTACAAATCATTCTTATAGCTTTTTTCCATATATATATATATATATATTATAGACAAGGACGTGCATCGTACGGATCGAACCGTGGATATTTACGTAGATGAAAGTATGCCTAATCCTGATCCGATCATGAACGTCGGCACGAATGAAAACCTCGAGATTCTCAAATGTATATTGGTAACTTATAACGAGTTTAATACGGAACTTGGGTATGTTCAAGGCATGTCTGATCTCTTGTCACCTCTCTTTGCCGTGATTGGTGAAGAACCTTTAGCCTTCTGGGCCTTTTCTGGGTTCATGGACCGAATGGTAAACAAAAACTTATTATTATTATGATTGAAACTAACTCTGGACAAAAAAAAGAAGTCTAATTTCTATACAGATCAATCGGGTATGCATAAACAATTACTGACGATGGATTTGTTATTACAATTTATGGATCCATCCCTGTACAAACACTTCCAACGCACAGACAGTTGTAATTTTTTCTTTTGCTTTCGATGGTTGTTGGTTTGGTTTAAGCGTGAGTTTCCATGGAAAGATATGCTAACATTGTGGGAGGTACTCTGGACGGATTACTTGACGGATCAGTTCCATATCTTTGTTGCGTTGTCCATCCTAGACCAGGTAATTAAAAAGAGTAGCGAGATACTTTTTTAATTGAAAACTAACAGAGCAATGTTGATAGCATCGTGATGTGATTATAGAGTACTTGAAAAACTTTGACGAGATATTGAAATACACAAATGATTTATCCATGACGATTAATTTGCAAGAAACTTTACAACGTGCGGAAATTCTATTCTATCAGTTTAAACAACGTGTGGAGGCGGTGGATAACAAGCGAGAGCAATTGCAACATGCAATTTCATCCAAGTCCGGATTGAACGAGCAAGAGATTGCAGTGGCTAAGAATGATTTGTCCAAGTTGCCTCAGGTGAATGAATTATTAAAGGAGATTTTGGCTTCCTCATATGCGGATAAAGCTGCTGCCAATGAAAAACAACTCGCTTAAACAAAAAATGAATATATTTTGCGAAAAATAAAAACTCTCTCTCTTTCTCGGTGTGTTTTACTTGTTGCTTTGTATGATCGCTGTTTAATATATAGATGATTTTCTACGTAGAAAATTCTAGAAAAAGTCGAATTGAAACTTTTAAAAAAGTGTGTGTTTTTACTAGATGATTCGTGTGCGTTATTCCATATTGATATTTTTAATAAATTAAAAAAAAACTGAGAGTAATGGATATACTATCTTATTTTTTTTCTGCTTTATATACTTTTTTTTTTTGAGTTGGGGTCACGTGTGATACATAGTGGAGGGAGAAGCGGGGGGAGGAGGCGGAGATTTGTTTTAAAAATGGGATCGACTTTTAGTGGGGTTGAGGGATAATAAAAAAAAAAATCGACTTTTATGGAACTCTGACTCATCGTTTATCACTTTTAAAACTATTACTTCCAGAGTCCGCTAAACTCTATCGCACCCGTTTCCTCACGAGATCAAGATACTTTATGTATGTGTGTGCTTTGTACGTGACTTGACATGTATAGGAATACCTATCATTATTTTATTTTATTTACAATGGGTGTGATGTCTATATGAATCTGCTTGGAAAAATATGCCGCGCGTATAATAACAGTTATAAAAAAAAAAAAATAGACAATCCGGGGTTTGAATAGTGGATGACACCCTCCTAGAAGAATTTTTTTTTTCTTTATTTAAAAAAGATTTTGACATTTTTTTTTTTCTTCTTCTTTCTTTACACACATTTTTTAATAATAACAATGGCTGGTAACAAAGGAAAGGTTCTTCTTGCATACTCTGGTGGATTAGACACCTCTGTCATTTTGGCTTGGTTGATTGAGCAAGGTTATGAAACCTTAGCTTATATTGCCGATGTTGGTCAAGAGGAAGACTTTGAAGCCATCAAGGCTAAGGCTTTATCTGTTGGTGCCGCCAAGGTCTTTGTTGAGGTAAGTTGTGATATATATATATGAGTCTGGGAAACGCGTTCTATCATACTAAGTTCATTTTATATGTATAGGATCTTAAAGCTGAATTTGTCAAGGAGCAAATCTACCCTGCTATTCAAGCTAACGCCATCTATGAGTCTGTCTACCTTTTAGGTACTTCTTTGGCTCGTCCCGTCATTGCCCGTAGACAAATCGAGATTGCTGCTCAAGAAGGTTGTCAATACGTTTCTCACGGTTGTACCGGTAAGGGTAACGATCAAGTCCGTTTCGAACTTGCCTACTATGCCTTGAAGTCTGACATTGAAGTCATTGCTCCCTGGAGATTACCTAGTAAGTTTTTTTTATATATATATTTAGCTGAGTAAGGATATGTAACTAATTTAAAAAATTAGTCTTCTTCGAGCGTTTCGCTGGTCGTAGTGCTCTTTTGGACTTTGCTGCTGAAAAGAACATTCACGTTGCCCAAACCAAGGCCAAGCCCTGGTCTACTGATGAGAACTTGTTCCATATTTCTTATGAAGCTGGTATTCTCGAAGATCCCAATGTTACACCTCCCAAGGAGATGTGGAAGCTCACTGTTGATCCTGAGGATGCACCCAACACTCCTGAACGTATTACCATTACTTTCGAGCACGGTATTCCCGTTAAGGTTGTTAACCACAATGACGGACAAGTTGTTGAGAAGGATGATGTCAAGCTTTTCACTTACTTGAACGCTGTTGCCCGTCGTAACGGTGTTGGTCGTATTGATATTGTTGAATCTCGTTTCATTGGTGTCAAGTCTCGTGGTTGTTATGAGACTCCTGGTGGAACCATTTTGCGTACTGCTCATATGGATCTTGAAGGTTTGACTATGGATGGTCAATTACGTGCTCTTCGTGATCAAAACATTACTGTTCCTTACGGTAAGGCTCTTTACAATGGTCAATACTTCTCTCCTGAGTGTGAGTACTTGACTCAATCCATTGAGTTCACTCAACGTAACGTCTCTGGTGATGTCAAGTTGAAGCTCTACAAGGGTAACACCATTGTTGAAGGTCGTGTTGCTGTCGGTGCTGGTGCCAAGCTCTATGATATGCAAGAATCCTCTATGGATGAACAAGGTGGTTATAACCCAGTTGATGCTGATGGTTTCATCAAGGTTCACTCCATCCGTCTCAAGAAATGGACTGCCAAGCAATAAATTCTCTTTTTCTCTTTTCTTTCCCTCTTGTTAAATATTTCCCCCTCCCAGCTTACATAAAATAAAACAAAAATTTTTTTTGTACATAGAGTCGGCTTTTCAATTTACTTTTTTTTTTTAATGCATTTTTTTTTTTAATTCTACAAGGGAATACCCCAGAGAGAGATAGAGAGTGAACAGATAAAAGGATTAGCCGCTTATCGGAGTTTACAGGTGACGGCACCACTCATGAATATGGAAAAGAACGGTATAAATGGCTAAAATATTTAAAGATGTACATAACAGGGTTACTATTAAGGCTGGTAAAAAAAAAAGAGGTGGGAAGGGAAGGCTTAAAATAAAGAAAAAAGAATGGAAACCGATCAATTTGTGTGTGTGTCACATTTTTTTATAGGGTATATAAAAAAAAAGGCCCTGGACGACCACCCACCCCCCCGCTGCTCGGGTTAGGAAGGGTGGGACTTGTTTATTATAATTTACTATATCTGAATTAGTTTTTTAAAACTCCCATTATTGTCCCTCTTCTTCCCATTTATCTTGTAAAAAAAAACATATATAAATAAAATGTTGGCCCGTACTTCTGCTGCACTCAAAGCCTCTGCCATGTCTTCCGTCAAGGTAAAACATCATTGGATACTTTCTTTTTTTTTTTTTTTTTTTTTGCAGTTATATAAGTTATTAAACTTTTTTTTTTTTTTTGTAGGCTAACTCTCGTGCTATCACTACTGCTACTCCCAGCATCACACAAGCCTTTAACGCTCCCAAGAATGACAACGTAAGTACAGTGCATTGAATGCAAAAAAAAAAGAGACAGAGAGAGAAAGAGAGAGAGCGAAAAGATGAGATATTAATCTATTGGTCCTTCTTATATATTCAGGGTAACTACCTTGTCACCTTGATTCCTGGTGACGGTATTGGTCCCGAGATTTCTCGTTCAGTCAAGAAGATCTTTGCTGCTGCCAAGACCCCTATTGAGTGGGAGGAAGTTGATGTCACACCTATTATTAAGGATGGTAAGACTGCCATTCCTGATGTTGCCATCCAAAGTGTCCGTAAGAGTACCGTTGCCTTAAAGGGTCCTCTTGCTACCCCCATTGGTAAGGGTCATGTCTCTCTTAACTTGACTCTTCGTCGTACTTTCAACCTTTATGCTAACGTCCGTCCCTGTCGTTCCATCAATGGTTATGAGACCCCTTATGAGAACGTTGATACCGTTCTTATCCGTGAAAACACCGAAGGTGAATACTCTGGTATTGAACACGAGGTAAGCAATAGAAAAAAAAAAGAAAAAAAAAAAGTGAGACTGTTTAAAATTGACTTTTAAAAAAAATTGTTATTACAAGGTTGTTGATGGTGTTGTCCAATCCATCAAATTGATCACTCGTGAAGCTTCTGAGCGTGTTGCTCGTTATGCTTTCACCTATGCCGAAACCATTGGTCGTGATCGTGTTACTGCTGTCCACAAGGCCAACATCATGTAGGTTTCCAAGCAGTTTTTTTTTTTTTTTTTTTTTTTTGGTTGCTAAAGAGGTAGTTGTCGATTAATAGGAAATTGGCTGATGGTCTCTTCTTGCAAGTTTGTAAGGAAGTCTCCAAGGATTTCCCCAACATCAAGTTCAACGATGTCCTCCTCGATCGTGCTTGTCTCCACGTAAGTAATATTTTTTAAAGAGAGAAAAGAGAATGTGTAGACTAAATACACCATTTTAGATCACTGCTGACCCCTCCATCTACTCTGACACCGTCATGGTTATGCCCAACTTGTATGGTGATATCTTGTCCGATATGAGTGCTGGTTTGATCGGTGGTCTTGGTTTGACTCCCTCCGGTAACATTGGTAAGGATGCTTCCATCTTTGAAGCTGTCCATGGTACTGCTCCCGATATCGGTAAGTTAAGAGATTTCGTGTTTGAGTAGGATACATACTAATGTGTTTACAATAGCTGGTCAAGATAAGGCTAACAGCACTGCCTTGCTCTTATCGTACGTATATACATATAAAAGAGAGTGGAGGAGAAACTAACACTTTTTTTTTTCTTTTTATATAGTGGTATCATGATGTTGAGACACATGAGACTCTACACTCAAGCCGATAACATTGAGAAGGCCGTCTTTGATACCCTTGCTGAGGGTAAGCACTTGACTGGTGATTTAGGTGGAAAGGCTTCTCTCACTGAATACACTGATGCCATTGTCTCCAGATTGTAAATTATCTCTTCTTTTTTTTTATTTCCACCTCTTCTTTCACTACTCTTATTTTTTAGAAACACATTAAAATAAAAATGAAATGTGTGTTATTCATTTCATAATCCAGACTTGCGAATCTTTTTCACTTTTTTACCACCCTTTTTTTGAAAGTCACGCCAACTATTCACGCGTGTATCACGAGAGGCTTCCCATTGTTTAGCATCTTCTGCCTTTCTCTTTCGATCAGTCACCACTTGCTCTGCTTTTCGCTTTTCGGCTCCCTCTGCTTCCATCTCCTTTTTCATTTGTCGACGCTTACGTAATTCCATTTCAATTAGGATTTCCTTCATCTTTTCCTTGACCTGTGTTTGACCAATGGGTGTTTGCAAATAAGGATATTCCTTTTCGTCTACCACCGTGTATGAGTCCAATGAAGCCTTTAAGCGTGGTCCATCCGCTTCTTGTGTCATGGTGGGTGCATTAATAATGACTTCGGTTTTAACTTTATGTCCATTGTCACGCAAGACTTCCACGCGTGCTTCTTCAATGACCGTCAAAAGAAACTTGAGACGTGTCTCGTCTGTCAGTTCTGATTCAGCTTTCTTTAAAAGTCCAAAGGCGTCTTGAGCTCCTTCATGCTTGACTTTATCGGGGTGGATCATGAGACTCTTTTTACGATAGGCCATTTTAATGGCCTTGGGGTCTGGCTTTGTGTAAGGAAGCTCTAGGACGGCAAAAGGGTCCAGTTTGAAGCATTGAAGAACACGCTCGATTTCTACGTGCTTTTCTGTGGTGGAAAAGTATTTATCTAGGTCTTGTTCTGTTGACATCGTTTTGAGAGAGAGAGAGAAAAAAAGGTGAAAAAGAAGAGTGGTGGGAGGGTGACGTATTTAATAGTGGGTGACTGCGCCTTGTATAAAAAAAAAAGATAAATAAAAATAAAATAACAGCGTTAAAAAAAAATTTATTCTTTTTTTTCTCATTTGAAAGGATAATCCAAACGCCATTTGAAAACAAAAAGGTTTTCTTCTCTCTTCTCTCTTCTCTTTCTCTTTCTACACCTCTTCCTTTTTTTTTCTATCTTTTTCAACACTTTACACCCTCTTCTTTAGAAAAAAGATATATTATAGACAATGTCTGATGGTAAGCTAATTTCGTTTATTTTTATTAATCTCGTAAACAAGCCAGCACAGCTCTTTTACATTGCAACCCAAAAACCACACTTCAAACGATACTCTCTTTCTCTCTCTCTCACTCACTCACACGCAACCCATTGTTTTCTATTTAAATTGAGATATCATGAAAAAAAAAGGGAAACGGTTGATTTAATAACAAGATATAACCAAGTTTTTTTTTTTCTCTTTTTTTTATTGGGCCCTATTTTTTTTATATATATATATGTATATATATATCTACCTCTATTTTTGTCCAACATAAGACATTGCATTAATTGATGTAACAGAAAAAAAAACTTACTTTAATATAAGGGTTCTTGAGCGTCATTGTGTATATGTATGCGTCCGTGTGCCGTGTGAATTCTAAATCAGCAAAAAAAAAAAAAAAAAAAAAAAAAGTAGCGAGAGAGAAAGAGAGAGGACTCTTTTTTTTTTTTACTCTTTATTTTCTTACTGTGCTCTAATACCTTCTTTTTTTTATTTTTTCCTTCTTCATCAATTAGCTGGAGGTTATTTATCTGATGGTGAAGGAGGTAAACAATAAAGGGAAACTTATTCGTGTGTTACTTACTTTTTTCTATTTGACAGCAGGATTAAAATCTATTGCTGAATTCAATCGGTTTCTTGCCAATGCCGAACCTCAATTTACTTTGGATCGCCTCAACAAATTAATCAACACGACAAATCAGGATTTATTGATCCAGTAACTATATCTTTTTTCTTTGTTTGGAGGGGGAGTCTACCCTGATTTTTTTTTTAACCTCATCTATCTAGTATCGGCAAATCACGATTTGTTGCAAAGAGACTGCAAAAAACTATTGTTCGATGCAAAGATCCATGGCAACCCGAGATCATCAAGCGCATCCTCATGGTAACGAAATGATATATATATAGATACATCATCAGGGGGAAAAAATCATACTAAAAGAAAAATTGAATAGGTGTTGAATTATATTCCTTTCGAATTATCCAATTTGATTGAGAACGAATTAGGTCACGCTGTCAAGGATATAAAAAAGACTGCCATGACATTCAATGATGAACAATTAGTGCACGAAACCACCAATTTGATTAAAACTTGGAAAGATATGCAATCTAAGCAACTCGGCGGAAAAAGAGACAGTCCTGAAAGATGTATGAATAAATCAAATAACCATGTAATAGGAGTACTAAATAAAAGCATTAAAAAAATCAAAAAAGCCTCTTCGGATTCTCCTCCAGCAACGGAACAAAAGAAAATAAGATTGGCTATCCAAAAAGATCCTCCGGCTGCAAGACCCAAAGCCATGACGGATCCGAATTTTTTTACTTCTTCGCTTGCGTCGGATGTAAAGTATCGTACTGTCCGTCCTGTCTACAGCGTTGGCCCCAATAAAGAAGAGACTGTGGCTGCTACTACTTCTACTTCTACTGCTGCTGCTGCTGCTACAACAACCACAACTAAGCGACCTGCAAAGAAATCAGTTACTTTTGCTGAGAATTTGTTTGAGATTAGAGAATATGAGAAAAACCCAGAAGAATGGACGAGTTTTGTAAGTAACTTTTTTTAATTGTTTCTATCCATGGTTAAATTAAAAAAATGATTGTAGGATACCGCACCAAAGGAAGAGCCTTATTACAATATTCCTACCGTGACTTGGTACCAACCTTTGGAACTTAGTTTCAACACGGATGAGAACCCTAATCTGGTGATTCATAAACAAGTGCGTACACCTGAAACCGCCTCTCAAGACAGTCGAGAGAAAGTGGCTCTTGCAGCGATTTATACCAGTGCTCAACATATTCCATCTTCTCCTGGTGAGCCCGATGAAGTGCCCGATCCAAACAACGATACAAAACTCATTCCTTTGGTCGATGTTAATCAACATGTTCACCATAATACAATTCATCCTGATATGATGACACCGGAGAATTTAAATGCCGCTGCTGCCATTGCGGCTGCCATGAAGGATCCTTTACCACAACAGTATCAATCCCCACCTCCTCCTCCACCACCCATGAATCCCGTACAACGTGTTGCTACAAACACATCTTTACCGGAAATATCAAGTCATACAGTAGAAGCCATGTTAAAGAATAATCCAGGGTAACAAAAAGTTGTCAAAAAAAAAAAAAAAAAAATCGAAAACTCATCTGTTTTTTGTGTAGCATTATGCAATCTTTAAAGCAACTGTCATTTTTAGCAGCAGGTAATACTACATCTATGCCAACACCCACCTATCAACCCAACACGTATCAACCCATTCATCAACCTCAAAACTATTCAAACGAAGTAAAAAAAAAAATAAAAAGAGATAAACTTTTTTAATTTTCTAATGTTAAAACAAAAAAAATCTAATTTATGCTTCTTTTCCTCTCTCTCTCTCTCTTCTTTTTTTTTGGGGTCATCAATTTGTAGGGATATGCTCGTGAAACTCATCATAAAAATCGTCCATCGTCACAAAAGAATCGAGGTAGAGGAGCACAAGGAAGAGGTCGAGGCGGTGGTAATTCGACTCACCGCGCCGGTGGTGGTGGTGGTGGTGGTGGTCCTATGCGTGTCGGTGCTCGTACATGTAACTATTATGCGTCGCCTGAAGGTTGTCGCAATGGTACGAATTGTCCCTTTTCCCATGACAACTAGAAATAAACCCCCCTCCCCCTCCTTTATTTTTTTTTCTCCCACCCTCATCCCCCCATTGTATTAAAAAACGAAAATCTCACTCCACCCTATCTAATAATTAAATAAATAAAAAAAATTGCGTTTCTTTTCCTTCCCTCGTCATTTCACATGTTTTTTCTCTTTGTATATCACGATATCCAAACAACCAAAAAATAAAATTTATGACTGTAAAAAATATATAGTGAACGCTTTTTATTTATTACTTTTAATAGTGCAATCGTTCCTCTTTTACACTCGCGCTCGCTCGATCTTGAACCTAGGCAGAAATAATAATAAAAAGTCTAAAGCAAGACGTTAAAAGTAGTCTAAAAGTAGTACGCATACGGTCTATATGTATATTGTAATTATTTTACATTTGATTCAAGGTAATATGTTAGGCTGACCCTTTGGCATCTGTCAAAGTATTTGAAAAGAAACATTGGCTGTCTTCTTCTAGACAGACTGTTGACCAATCAAAATCATTTCACGTGATCCAACACGTGTAAATCACGTGATTTGTCTTTTTACAACGGCTATAATAAAAACCGCGCTTTAAAATAGATATGAAATGAATCTGATTGTCTTTATGTTTACCTTGTATAGAGTAATAAGAATAAACAAATGTATAGAATAACAAGAAGGAGACTGTAAGACTAATTGTTAAAGAATACAGACAAAAAGATATAGATTTGCACTAATAAGCTTTGAAATCTGCAAAGAAGTAAAGATAAATCACAAGTGTTTAAAAACAAGTAAAGTTTATCAGAAAGAAAGAATTCGATGACGTTTATTATTATAAATCAGACAATCTTATATAGACGTTTTGACAGCTGTCAACTATGGTACAAAAATAACTAATACGAAAATGGAATAAAATAATAACAGGGTACGGAAAAACTATGATGAGAACAATACAAAAATAGAGTAAATCAAATAAGGGTACGGGAAAACTATGATGGAAATAATATGAATAATAAGAAAAATAAAGAACTAAACAAAACAGGAAGGTAATAATAAAATAAGTGAGATACGAGAGAGAGCGACGAAATAACAATAAAAATAATTGTAACTGAGAAAGAAGAGAATTTCACGAGTAACCGACTAAGATAATTAACAACCTGCCAATTTTAGAAAAGCAGCAAAAAGACGCGAACTGAACCTTCGGAGAAAGAATACCAGAAAAACTTCTAGAACACCAAAAATAGTTTCACCGCAATATTATTTGTCGGGTCTTTATCACGTATTTTTAGAAACTCTTTTCTCACCGCCAAACTCAGTACCAACTAGATCTCCATTTCTCAGACAAGATTAACGCGCCATTCCACAAATGAGGGAACCAGAACCAAGGAACAAAGAAGAATAACCAAAATAATATTACCAAGCCACTTTTAAAGTGAACGAAAGCGATATCATTACCAAACTGCGCACGCATCAAGTACCGCCCACCTAGCTTGAAGTTCCACTTTCAAAAGAGCGTATCCACAAAACTGTAGACATTCACCTTCGAATTCAACCAACTTTGAAATTGTTCTTGAGCATCAGACACACCAACAACGGGCACCATGTGTTCAACCTCCTTATTATACATTTTCAATAAGTCACCGTTTACCGCGTGTTTCAACCTAAGACTATTAGACCCAGTCAAATGGTAAGTGCCATTCTTATTGACTTGCAACACCGTAAAGGGACCTAACCATTTATCCGAAAACTTAGTTTTGGGGACGACATCCTTAAGCAACACCTTGTCACCTATTTCGAACTTCTTTCGAAACACAACTCGTCCATCGTAACGCTCTTTGGCCTTCAGTTTTCTTTCATCAGACTTGAGCCTAGCCACCTCACGAACCTTGGACATTTTTCTTTCGATCAAAAGGACCCGATCGCGGACCTCTTCTTCTTCTTCGCCGATAACAAAATCGAGACGGGGAGCTACCCAGACAGCAGGAGTTCTCATTTCATAACCAAATAAGAGATAACTTGGGGTATATCCAGTGCTTGAATTCTTAGTCGTCCGAATGACCATCAACGCTGTATCGACATACTTATCCCAATTTGCAATGTTTTCTTCATCTCGAGCAATCTTAGCTAACACTGACACCAAGCTGTAGTTCAACCTTTCGCACATGCCGTTACACTGAGGACGATAACTAGTGGTCATGATATTTTTACACCCGATTTGCTTCAAGAACTCATGCACATACGTAGAAATAAAATTTGAACCGCGATCGCTTAAACAATAACGAGGAACACCCCAGTCCTTGACAATACTATACAAGAATTCTCCAGTCGTCACCTCATTAATATCAGGAACCGCCATAGCAACAGGCCACCTAGTCAAATAATCAATACCCGTTAGGATATATTTATTTCCGCGTTCAGTAGATTGCAAGGGACCTATAGCATCAACACCGATCATTATGAAAGGATCCTTAGTAGTTTTGAAAACAACACCCGGGTTGGAACGGATATTTTGTATACGAGCACGGAACTGACATGTGTCACACGACTTGACAACGGCAGTAACCAACTTCCTTCCATCGTGTACCAAATAATTACGAGAGACCTTATCCAGTGTCTTAGAGATTCCCAGATGACCTTCCTTGTGTACTTCAATTATTTTCTGAAGAGCATTACCTTCGTGTAATAGCATCCTACCAGTTTTCTTCTCAATCAGCACACCATCATCATCAATCATTAACAAATTAGCCCTGTAGCGGATTTGTCGAGAAACACCATCAGTAACATCCTTAGGATAAAACCCATCAGTTAAGTAGTTATAAATGGATATAAACCACGGAAAAGACATAAGACCCATTATGAAAAATACAGTTAAATAACAACTCCAATTATTTAAAGGGAAAATCAACCAATTCAAAGGTAAACAGAATATTTTAAACAAGTATTAGAGAGAAGGGATACAAGAAATAAAAGTTTTAGACCAAAGTTAAAGAAGAGATTAAAGATTATGTTTTTATTTAAAATAAACTAAGTTATTTATACAATCTACGAATAGATTCATCTGCACATTTTTTTTTTTTTTTCTAACAATATTACTAATATTAAACGATCCTAATGATCTCATCGAGGTTACCGACTTCAAGATCCACGATCTTTCTGGACAAGGGATCTGCTGGATTCGATTTTCCTGGTCTATACCTAATCTCGAAATCATAGTCCATTAAAGACGCCGCCCACCTTGACAATTTCGGGGTACCCTTCGGATTTGCAAAGACGTATACCAATGAGCTGTGATCCGTGATCAACACAAATTTCTTGCCCTTCAACCAATGTTTGAAGTACTTAACGCCAGTTACCACCGCCAAAGCTTCCAAATGGTGAATAGACCAAGTCGACATACTAGAACTTAAGACCTTAGACCCATACGATAATACTTGTTCATTCTCGAAACCATCCCAAGAGTCCACTTGACTTGCGATGAATGATATTCCCTTGTTCGAAGCGTCACACGAAACACATTGAACACGTTCGCGCAAAGGCGCAGCCAAAACCGGAGCCGTTATCAAAGAGTTCTTTAATAAATCGAAGGAAACTTGTTGTTCTTCACCCCACTCGAAAGCACAGTTCTTCTTAGTTAACCGGATTAAGGGTTCAGCGATTTCTCCATACCGGTGAACATACTTGCGGTAATAGCCACTAAGACCCAAAAAGCTCCTTATGTCGGTTGCATTTGCTGGCACAGGAAAATTCTTGACCTTCGTAATGTTACGTTCACCAGGAGTGTTTCCTTCCGCACGCTTAAGTTTCAAATTGGAGGCGACGCAAGCTTCGAATAGCAACTCTAGATGGACCTTGTGTTCTTCCATGGTATTGGAAAAAATGAGTATATCGTCCAAAAAGACCGAACAGAAATCACCAATAAACTCCTTAAATATAGAGGACATTACTCTTTGGAATTGTGCGCAACCATTTGTGAGACCTTGAGCTAATCTTTTGTACTGAAAAGTACCCTTGCTAGTAATGAACCCAGTAACTTCAGCACCTTCCTTCAACGATAATTGATGATACCCAGACGTACAATCGAAAGTGGAAAACACCTTAGCTGAACCCACATCTTCAATCAACTGCGAAACAGTAGCCGTAGGATAATTCTCCTTTATGATTTGCTTATTCACAGAACGAAAGTCAACCACAGGACGCTTAACCGAAGTTTCCTTTTTATTCACCAAAAAGAGACAGCTTGACCATTCACCTTGAGAGGGCTCGATTATATCAAGATCCAACATTTCTTGCACATGTTGATCCACTAGCTCTTGATCCGACCAACCAAGACGAAAAGGACGATTCCTTACGGGTACAGCGTTATCCTTAAGCCTAATACTTGCTGAGTAGCCCTTGATGCATGTAAGACCTGAGACCTCAGAAAAGCAAGATTTATATTTTTCGATCACCTCGCGTAGCTCTTCATCAACACCTTCGGTGATATTGTCGGCGTTATACTCCAGAACCTTCTTGTCATCAGTACTGTTGTTCTCATCACCAGGGATCAAGTCATCCTCCAAAGTACTACAATACTTTTGGCTAGCCGCGACAACATAGATTTCTTGCTCCTGTTTGGACTTGAAGGGCATACGATTTACATGAGAAGTACGACCTTGAACCTTGATGATACCAGACGAGGTTGGCACCCTTATTTGGGAGTGAACCAAATCCAAAGAAACACCATACGCTTGAAACCATGGGACACCCAACAAGCAAATTTCAGAACCATCTTGCACCGCCATGTGCTCAGGCCTGATTTTACCACCTATTTCAACCGGTACATCCATAACAACATTTGAAGGTTTAGGAACCTGATCTTGGTTGAATCCAATAAGATGTAGACTATCACCATTTGGTACAAGACCAGCAGCAGCACAAACCTTCGATCCCAGAATCGAAACAGACGCACCAGTATCGAACACCGCCTCGATGAATTTGCCATTAATGGAAATCATGGCACGAAGAGGAGAACTAGATTTCATCTTCTGTAAATCATACGGGTAACGATAGACAGATTCAGCATCACTAAACTCCAAATCACCTTCATCTTCAGATAACTGCATGACATCAGAGCTGGTAGAACGACTTGAAACAACACCATAGTCTTCATCAGAAGCAATAGATGAAAAATCATCATCGATATCAACTTCGTTGACTTCCATGGGAGCACTAGTACCAGGTAAATCCTTCAAACCAGCAATGACCTTATCTGTTACACCAACAGACTTATTCCTAGCAACAACCTTAGATTCGCGAAGATACCTAATACCATCAATAATTTCAGCAGCAGCCTCCTTGTCCAAAGATAACCACTCCGCCATAGATATTCCCGCTTCGGTTCCTAAAAGCTTAGACCAAATTTTTGACCTTTTTAATTTAACAGGGTACCGCCTAGCCTTATTCCTAGTCTTGCGCTTGACTTGCTTTTGAAACCCAGAACTAACGACCTTACGATTTGAGGATCCAGCCATAGCTTCAACAGATGGAGGCGCCATAGCCCTTCGTTTGACACCATTGGTCAAAATTTCATTCGCCAAAATTTCCTTAGCACCATCGACCACCGTATCAACCAGTTGGACTTCTTGAGAATTTAGAGGATTTTTATTTATTTTGGGAACATCAGTAACCTCATTATTTACTGATGCTCGTTCTCTTTTCCCGACTCGGCAGAAGAATCAGCAGTATTACCCAAAGGAATACTATTACTACCAGTAGCAGGATTAGAGGCAGGAGCTTGACCTTGATCACGCAAAAACTTGGGGCAATCATACTTCTTATGACCAACTTCACGACAATAAAAACAAGTGAAGACAGGACGAGAACCATTATTACCATTGTTGCTATTGTAGGAGACGAAAGGTTTAGGTTGACCTTGTGCAGCACCTTCATTCAAACGCACCAAATTAATACTGAGCTGTTCAAGTTTAGCCACCAAAGAATGGACGTCGGAACTAGCCACAGAAGAGACATCGGAAAAACTTGACCTAATCGAAGGCTCAGGTTTATAAAGACCTTTCTCAGAAACAGCAGTACGACCAGAAAAATTATATTTCAAGAGACTCTTCTCAACTTGCTTGGCCTTGATTTTAGCACCCTCAAAAGAACTAGGAGTACCGTCCTTTTCTACCTCAAAACCGATATCAGAACGAATAGCCGACAAGAACGTACGAATCTGGAAGGCATCACTTTTATTCTCCAAAAGTTCAAAAAGTTCTTCCATCTTCAAGGCAACATCATCAATACTGTCGCCTTCGCCTTGCTTCATGTTCTGGAGTTGACTCCACCATTTATCTTCTTGGTCAGCCAAATATTGTTTCTTGAATAAGGTAGTAAATTCATCCCAAGAATTTGCCTTGACACCAATGACATTAAACCAAGTTTCAGCCTTTTGAACCAAATGATCACTGACGAGGAAAAGAACTTCATCATCCGTAAGCTTAGCAGAAACCTTCAAACGCTCCATTTTCTTGAGCCAAGTATAAGCCACATTTCCCAAGTCTTCACCAGAAACAGAAACGCCAGAAAAGCTACGCGGTTCACTAACACGCCAGTTAAAGCCCTTTTTCGTAGTTAAAGTATCAGAACCAGATTTTTGAGCCATTGTAGAGAGCACCTAATTACTTGTATTTAATAAACTTTCTCTGGTAGATCGGACCACTTGAAATGAATCTGATTGTCTTTATGTTTACCTTGTATAGAGTAATAAGAATAAACAAATGTATAGAATAACAAGAAGGAGACTGTAAGACTAATTGTTAAAGAATACAGACAAAAAGATATAGATTTGCACTAATAAGCTTTGAAATCTGCAAAGAAGTAAAGATAAATCACAAGTGTTTAAAAACAAGTAAAGTTTATCAGAAAGAAAGAATTCGATGACGTTTATTATTATAAATCAGACAATCTTATATAGACGTTTTGACAGCTGTCAACTATGGTACAAAAATAACTAATACGAAAATGGAATAAAATAATAACAGGGTACGGAAAAACTATGATGAGAACAATACAAAAATAGAGTAAATCAAATAAGGGTACGGGAAAACTATGATGGAAATAATATGAATAATAAGAAAAATAAAGAACTAAACAAAACAGGAAGGTAATAATAAAATAAGTGAGATACGAGAGAGAGCGACGAAATAACAATAAAAATAATTGTAACTGAGAAAGAAGAGAATTTCACGAGTAACCGACTAAGATAATTAACAACCTGCCAATTTTAGAAAAGCAGCAAAAAGACGCGAACTGAACCTTCGGAGAAAGAATACCAGAAAAACTTCTAGAACACCAAAAATAGTTTCACCGCAATATTATTTGTCGGGTCTTTATCACGTATTTTTAGAAACTCTTTTCTCACCGCCAAACTCAGTACCAACTAGATCTCCATTTCTCAGACAAGATTAACGCGCCATTCCACAAATGAGGGAACCAGAACCAAGGAACCAAGAAGAATAACCAAAATAATATTACCAAGCCACTTTTAAAGTGAACGAAAGCGATATCATTACCAAACTGCGCACGCATCAAATATAACATCCTTGATGGTCTAGTGGCTAGGATTCGTCGCTCTCACCGACGCGGCCGGGGTTCAATTCCCCGTCAGGGAATTCAATTTTACAAATTTTATGTTTGTGTGGTGCATGTAGTAATATACTCTCTTGAGCAAAAAAACTTTCCTATTTATTGATACGTATTTGCGTAAAGCATGTACATCCAGATATTTTTGCTAGTATGTTATGTTTAAATGATTTACCAAAATACAAATACACACTTTTCTCATCAAGTAACACTCACTGATAATGATAGACCAACATTTATACTTCTAAAACTATCAAATTTTTAAAAAGCCTATAAAGCAAGTTTTATATCTTATTTATGTAACAAGATTTATATATATATATATAAGTGTTTCTCTTAGTTTCCCATAGTCAAAATAGACTTTGGTACTTACAGGACAACTACCACGAGAAGGTGGAAACACAACAGGTCCCAAAAACTAGTAGACAACATAAAGTTTTAACCTTTTTTCAATAACATTTAAACCATATACTCTTTAAATAAAAAACTCTATTTGTCCACTTCAATGACATTCCCACCATATACTTCCTAGACAAACGTGCTTCAAACACCAAGTGCCAGGCCTAACTTGTGACACATGATGCCATCCGCAAGGACTCTCCCCTTCGGTATTGATGTCTTACCACTTTGTGGCCCTGGATCAGTACCCATTAACCAGTCCCTAGACACTACGTTGGTAATGTGGGGAAGCCGGTTTTTCTTGCCTTCATTACATTGGTAATGGAAAATGGGCCTCTCTTGTACACTACGTTGGTAATGTAGGCCAATGAATCTTGCAAGCACTACGTTGGTAGTGTGGACCAGTATATTTTGCTAAAGTAGGTAAAGTGGGACAAATTTATCTTGGATGAGGGAGGGTTGATAAATTTGTTATGAGAGCTACCACGTTAAGGACGACGTGGGAACTAGTCTATCTTGTACATTACGTTGGTAATGCAGACCAGTTATGACTTGTGGTGCACTACGTTGGTAATGCGGAACCATTTTATTGAGAACACATGCTTGATAATGTGGGATTAATCTTTCTTGAGTATTACGTTGGTAATACTGATTAACCTCTTTGAGGAGAGGAGTATGCCCACTATACTGTTCTTCTTCAAAAAGAATGCAACAGCAGTTAGGAAAGTGGTTTGACTTAAAGAGACCGCACCGTTCTTTTAGTCACATACTACGTGTGATCACAGACCTGATAGATGGTAGTTCAGACACCCAAAATGTACTTTACTCTTTTGTTACCCAAAGTTAACCACGACCCCCTAGCAAAGGGAAGTAATCAACGGGAAACGGCGTAAATCACCCAAACTAAACTCGTCTCAAGGTAAGAAGTGACTGAGTGTTACCAGAGGTGCGGCAAAGGCCCCGTCCCCGACTATACGATGAATCAGCTGCTTATTCAGAAAAGTGCACTAGAGTTTCGACGAGTTCCTGAACCCGTAGGCCGCGTTTGAGTTAGGTTACCCATACAAGTAGGTCGTAGCTACAGACTATCCCCCAGTCCGATCACCTAGAAAGCATACATAGGGTAGGAAGCCAAAGAAGTTAATGAGAAAAGAGAAAAAAAGAAGGGATAAAAAAAAAGGGCTTTGTTTACAAAAAATTTTTTTGACTGCTTTCAAAGCCACTATGACATCAAATCTATGTAATAGTCATGAGAGAGCAACAGAAGCATAGCGAAGCGAAATATGGTATAGCTTTCACCATGAAAGCAAAGGCGTCAAAAACCTGACAAGTTTCGTTCCCGATCCTTGTTTTCAAAGTCAAAGTTTTTCGTACTCACTGACTTTCAAATAGCGTGGTTGCTTTTGACATAAACCATTACATTCTTCAATTTCGACATAACCTGCGTACTCATAAAAGCAGGCTGTAGTTATACAAAACGCGATAGTATAACTGATTCATGTGAAAAAATGGATTCAGTTATGTCCGTGAAACCAAACCATAGTATACAAAATCAGATTATTTATATAGCTCAAGCAGGAACAAACAATTCTCTTAAGGACATCTCTGCATTAATAGTCTACCTGGCAGATTTTTTATATATGGTCCTGGCCTTTCAATTAATGCCACCTTTATAAAAAGCTAGGATCACCATTTCAAGCAGATGGGATACACAATTACCTGGATTTTGTGAAATTTATTAACGGGGTTTTAAAAAATCGTTAAACTTGAAGCGCAATTCTTTAACCTTTCATTCAACTTTTGTCATGAATGTATGTGCATTATATATATAACCTAAGTCATTACTGCTAACTCGGTCATGTTAGTCGCTTATTAGCAGTCCCTTTGATATAAAAACCTTTGACAAAACGGTTCAGTCTTTTTACGAAGGAGACAACGTAACGGTAAACTTGAAGTAATTATTATTAGTTTTCAAAACAAATTGCTTATAGCGAGGGTTTTTTAGAGACAAAAAGCTCAGACTGTCTTGACAGAATTTCAGAGAAACCCTGATTCATGGCAATTGGTTGACCAAATATTAGAACAATCTACAAGCCCACAAGCCAAGGTAATGACACATTCCCTTGATTCTAAGTAAATCTAACACACGTTCCCGCAGTTTATTGCATTAGGTATATTGGAAGATTTTGTCATTGTACGCTGGAATACATTGCCGATGGAGCAACGCTTAGGTATACACGTTAAGTAAGTGTGAGTTTAGGTCTGTTATTAATGTGTATTTAGCTATGCGAAATTATATTGTCAAGAGTATTATCGACCTTTCATCGAACGAATTAACACTCCGGTCCGAGAAGACATACATCAATAAACTGGATCTCGTTCTGGTTCAAATATTAAAGAAGGATTGGCCCCAATATTGGCCATCATTCATTCAAGAAATAGTAGACTCTAGTTTGGTGAATTCTAGTTTATGCGAAAACAATATGAAGATCTTAAAATTGCTAAGGTAAAACTTCGTTCTTAAAAATCAGTCAAAATTCACTAAATATCCCAACTTATCAGTGAAGAAGTTTTCGACTTTTCGGTGGATCACATGACGATGGCTAAAATGCAAAAATTAAAGAACCAAATGGTCAATGAATTTGGATCTATCTTTGACCTCTGTAAAAAAGTTCTATTAACCCATACAGCGGCAGCGACACATTTGGTCCAGGCAACATTAGAAACATTACTGAAGTTTATCAGCTGGATACCGATCCAATTTGTTTACCAGCAAGATTTGGTGCAAATACTTGAATCAAATGTAAATGTATATTTCCTTTTTTATACTATATCTATTACTTATCACGTTGATATGTAGTTGGCAGGATTACCCATGCAACGAAATTTATCACTGCAGTGTTTTACGGAAATGATTCAATTAGAAATTGTAGATCAGCAGTATAACGATGTCATTCTAAATATATATACTATTGTAATTAGAGAGATGACTCGTATCATACCAAGCAATGTAGATATAGCCCAGCTCTATGAAATATCCAGTAACGAAGATCAACACTTTATTGAGGCATTAGCCATATTTCTATCAACGTTTTTAGCAAAATATAGGCTCCTTGTCGAAAAAACACATTGGGGTCAAGAAAGTGTACACAAGACTTTACAATATTTGCTAAAATTATCTCGGGTACACGAACGCGAGATATGGAAAATTTGTTTAGAGTGTTGGGGGAAACTAACATACGATGTTGTTCAAGATATGAACCATAACCAAGTGACGCCATACGAAGACATACTGAAGCAATTAGGAATTGTTTTAATCGAAAACATGGTTAAGCCAGATGATGTGTTTGTAATTGAAAATGATGACGGAGAAATCACAAGAGGTTTTGTGAAGCAAAGCGATACTACCGTGCTTTCCAAATCTATGCGGGATGTGTTCAGCTCACTTACTAATATATATCCTGCCTATATCCAAAACCTTATTCAGGAAAAGCTTGCTCATGTGTTTACGTCAAAAGTTTGGTCTTGGGATGAGCTATTTCGTGTTTGCTGGACCATTGGATCAATCTCTGGCGCAATCTCTGAGCAAAAAGAAAATCAATTTTTGGAATCTATACTCGCCAAAGATTTGGTTCAATTATTACAAAAGGAGGAACGTATCAACCCTAACAGTGACCAGGAATGGGTGGTCGCTTCTTGTTTATTATATATAGCTGGTCAATATGTACGGTTCCTCAAGTCTCACTGGGATCTCCTTTCATTTCTATTACAAAAAATATTTATCTATATGCAGCATGATCAAGTCAGCGTCAGAGACATGGCATGTGACTCCTTCTTAAAAATATGTCAGGGTTGCAGACAGGATTTATCTATTCCGCGAGGAGATAGGCCATCTGTCTTGGAATCTTTATTGATAGACCTAGGAAGTATGACTGCGCGACTTGATTCTAGCCAACTTTGCACCTTTTACAAGGCAATTGGTAGCATTATTTCTGAGTCACCTACCGGTACACAACATCGATCAGTAAGTCTACTAATGGCTATACCAAATGAAACCGTACGTATATGAAATCAAAAAAAAAAGTCGTTGGGTCTAATTATATTATTTGGATAAAAGATTGCACAAGCCCTTCGTAATCCTACCACTCCTTCCGCACTAAAAATCATTATTAATGTGCTTAAAGTCAACGTCGTAACATGTGAATCTATCGGTCCGATTTTTCGCACCCAACTACAGATAGCTACACCAATTTTAATTCAATGCTATAGAATTTCCAGTCGACAACCAAAGGAGCAACTTCACAAACGAATTAGACAATTGATTTTGGAGTTGCTGGAAACATTTGTAATTTCCAACGAATGTCTTGAGCTACAAGACCAAACTATGCTATCTGAATTGATTCAAGTAATTCTGATCGATTATAAGAGCACAATTAATGAAAATAGAGACCCCCGTGTTTTGAGTTTATTGACGAGTATGTTCGAAAAAATGCAGGTAAATATAATTTGGCAGCAGGAAATTTCAACCTCGTGGGTTAATTTAGACGAAATAGGATCCAATCTGGCCAGATTTACTGAAAGAAACTATTGGCATTGAATTTGAATATACACTACCCATGATTACATCCAATTTTGTGGATTATCCTGAATTCCGTCATGAATTTTATAGATTATTACGTGTATTAAATAGACGATGCTTCGTAGGCAAGTACTATTTTATGCAGTCTTTATATGATTTATGTATTGATGTTAAACATTTGTATTAGAGTTATTCCAGTCATCCGAATTATTTCAGCTTGTCATTGATAGCATCATGTGGGGAACCAAGCATACAATCCGAGAAATCTCACAAATCGCATTACAAACATGTTTGGATATGATCAATGCAGTTGCACAGCTTGAGGATGAAGACATTTCATGTCAGTTCTTTGAAACATATTATGTGCGAATTCTTAGAGACATCCTAGAAGTCCTGGTGGATCCTGATTGTAGAAATGGATTCAATTACCAAAGCCAAGTACTATCCAGATTATTCGAACTTGTACAAGAAGGAGAAATCTATACTAGGTTATTCAATCCGAACGAAGTCTCCAATCCACTCATGTCGAATACTGAGTTCCTTCAACAATATACTTTGGAACTTTTATGTACCGCATTCCCTTTACTTCAAAAGTGAGCACGACAATTTAATATCTTTTTGATTAATAACTTATATTAACATTATCATAGGGATCAAATCGAGGTTTTGGTTATGGGTATGTTTGAGTACAGTGGTGATTTACAGAGATTCCAAAATGACATTCGAGATTTTCTTATTGACATTCGCGAAGTTGGTGAAAATAATATTGGTCAGCAAAGAGCCCAGGAAGAAATTAATGCAGAATTAGAACTGTTAAGAGATTTATAAAGAAAAAGATATACAGACAGATTTTATTAACGAACGAATAAATAACAAAAAAATTAACGGTTGCGAGATCTTTTGTTGTAGTGATCATCTTGGTTTGATGATGACTCTCTATCATTACTACTGCTACTATTCATTTGTCTTTTCCGTCTATAATAAAATGGTTGGATATAAACAATCGACTTAATTTACAATTTAATTACTACTTACGAGTCTGAGCGATGCTCACTGGAATCATCTCTTCCTCTCCAACTAGAAGATTGTTCCCTGCTACTGCTACCACCACCATGGCTACTACTATGTCCGCCACTTCCACCATGACTGCTACTATGTCCGCCACTTCCACCGTGGCTGCTGCTATGTCCACCGCTACCACCGTGGCTACTACTGTGGCTGCTACGGGGTATTTGGGATCTGCTACTTAAATGACCAGTGCCTCTCATTGGTGGCCTACCAGGACTATTATTGCCTCTAAAATCACCCCCATCAAATCCCATTGGAACACCAGGCATATTTGGATTGAAAAAAGGCATGCCCATAGGTCCACCTGGCATATCAGGAGGAAACATGTTCATTGGCATACCGCCAGGTCCTCCGGGAAATTCCATTGCAAACATACCACCTTCATCCATTTGCATATTACTATCCATCGGATTCATCCTGGGTTTAAATATGCATCAATACCAAAACGTAAATACATTTCGCCCGAGACTTACATTTCACTGCCACCTTCTTTGCCATCAGGATTTTTGGATCTGCCCATTGGCATATTTCTTCCTGAGCCTCTAGCATTAAAGTTACCATTCCTGTTCCTCATAGCGGGATTGCCACCGGATTGCGGAGGAGGCATTCCCATAGGCATCCCCATCATTGGGTTTGGCATACCAGCCATAGCCATAGGCATACCACCATCCATCATATTTGGTGGCATCATCATTCCCATTGACATAAAATCATTCATGTCCAAATCCCCCATCATCTAATTCGTATTGTGAGTAGAATTGAACTAGTGCTGTTATCATTTATCCCATATACCTTTTTATTCTCCCTTAACATTTTTTGTTTAGCACAATACGATCGCCATGAAATTTCGTTGAAACCATAATTGAAATAATCCGTAATATCAGCGCCTGGCTTTCTCCAGGGCTTGTCTTCCACATTATCAAGGTCGACGTCAGTAATAGGCTGACCATTATACTCGCCTACAAGTTCAAGGTTAATTCCACCTTGTGATGATTTTGCGCCTGCTACATTTGTTTTAGATGATGCACTATCGGCAGGTGTAGATGATGGTTTTCCTTGTTGCCCGGGTTTAATATTTACAGGTGTATCCTTTTCTTCAGTTGTTGCCACTGCTTCACTGGGTAAGAAAAAAAGTTAAAACTATAATAAATACAGGATGTATGTTCCATCGCGTGGTACTGTATTACCCCTCCTTATGTTCAGCCTCAGGTTCTTTTTGTTCCTCCTCTTCAGGCTCTAAAATAATTTCAAGATCCTAAAACATGATAGCCGTTACACATTTTAAGTACGGAAAAGTAGATTGAAGTATCTTACGTCGTCACTGTCTTCGTCTTCGTCCTCGTCTTCTTCAATATCTTCATTTTCTACTTCCATTGTGCCTTCAACTTCAGGGATTGCAATGTCGGGATTAGTGTTTTCTTCCACAATTTTTTCTGCTCCCTGATCCTCAGTACTGTCTTCTTCCTTTCTAGAAATGCGTAATAATTTAACTACGTGTCAAGCAAATTTTTTATGCTGTTGTGCTTACTGTTCGGTACTAATTTTTTAAAAACAGAGTTAATACGTCAAAGTAGAAATATTTGTTATGTATTAGACACATACTCTTTGGTATCATTCTCGTCATACAATTCATATAAATCATCAACATCTATTTTCATGCGGAAAAGAATGGAATTAGCATAATATTACTTGTGTCGCGTAATCGTTCTATCAGGATTTCCAAATTCAAAGCTAACGATTATTTACCATTCTTTGTGTCTAAATGTGGGTTTGTGGTTTTATCTGTTTCGGAAATACCGTAAAGAAACTCGTCATCTTCGTCTGATAAATGACTCATTGTAATTTATATTTAAAAGTGAAAAAGTTATTTTTGTAAAAAATGGAAAAAAATCCAGCAATCAGTGCTTATGACAGTCACGAAATGACGACAGCGAATTGTTGCCAAAACAATCATTTTGCATTGTAAAAGCGTTTACAACTACCTTTGATAGTCATAACATATTTTGTATTTCATTGTGTATATCAAACTTTGATTTTGTTTATTCACAAATGAATTAATAGAACTAGCAGTCCATTAGACTTTAAATAACATGCCATTGGCGTTCACCACACACAGTCTTTGCTGTATAATTTTAAGTTTTCCTGTCATCTAATTTAAATCGAAGAACAATTTATTAAATAGTAAAACCAATAAAATGGAATTTAAAAGGTACCAGGTCATATAATAAAAGACTGGTGTTCGAATAACAATAAAACTATTTTTCTATTTCAAAAAACTCAAAGCTCAAGAAAGACTTATCGTCTAAAAGTTTGTGCCCGGGATTGTACTTAGAGCTCTTTATTGTGGTGCTTATCGATCTTTAATAAACACTATTTAGACATGATCCAATGATAGATATTAACTAGACCTTTATTATTCCAACAATGATACTTTCTTTTTTCATCCATTTTCAACTGTCAATTAGAGATCGAAGGGTGGTACAAGGTGGTCCTCTACATTACCGTTGTAAATCTACGACTGCAAAATATCCTGAAGCGAGACGATGTAAATTTTTAAATGGGTGTCTTAAATTTGTTTTTTAGAAAAAAAAACATTATACCAATCACAAATAAAGTCATAAGATTATATGTCAAAACCTCAAGTTGTAAATTTGTAAATCATGTCGATATAGGGTGTTTATTGAATTGTCAAGCGAAGTTACACACAATATAAACTAAATACCAAGGGTCGCATCAAGATTTAGAGAGACGTTAAATTTAAGAAAGTATAATGGAATAAAGTGGGTTTTCTTTATTTGGTCAATTTTTACTAAAGTAAAAATGTGTAATAATTTTTTTAACATATTACATACACAGCTACCTGTTTATCTTCGACGGCGTATGGTTCCGCTTAGTATCACAGAAGTTAAACATGATTAACTTGTACAGCGCCGCATATTTATTTCTATCTCCAGTACACCCATGATCCGGAAGTGTGCCCATTTTGATCTGGGTACTTAGATCTTCCGGAGATGGAAGGTGAAAGTAGGTGACACAGGATATAAATAAGACTTTGTATTTACACATATTCTGCTAACTAACATATGTTAGATTAAAAAAATAAATAAAATGAGACCTCAATGCACTTAATTACAAAACTTTTATGTGAAATCTGTTTTATGTGGTAAGCTATAAAAATCATTAAAACGAAACAAGGTAGTAAATGGAAGCTCTGAGTTTTACACTTTGTTTGACCGTTGCTCAATGATCGTCCATGTGAAGTGAAATATGGCTCGTGTAACTACTACATAAAACGTCTTATTGTAATGTAATCTCAAGACACTATACTTCACAAGTTTAAAGAATGTTTGCTAGAATTGGGGTCAAGATATAAGAACCGAACATAAAGTTTATCTTATAGATCGCTTACTCAATTTGATACCAGCCAGAATAATGCCCAAATGTCTAGGCTTTTTGTCAAACGTTCCACTACAATATGTAAAGCTATTGTACATTTTTCTATTGCAAACCGTTATATCCTAGTGTGTTGTTTTAAATAGCCCTATTTAAAAATAAGCAACACATTGCTGTTCTCACAAGGCTTCAGGCAAGATAATCCAAACATTTGCTTGTGATCAATCCTTACACAATTGTTTACGTTGACCCCTATTGTTACACATGTACTTTACATCAAGTATTTGTTTACGGCGACTTCAAAAAACAAATTTTAACATATATTATTGCTATTTGAATAAAAAATAAGGCTTTGTATAAAAGCTGGTTATTCATAGATATCATTTTCTGAAAACGGAGTGTAAGGTACGGAGACAATACTCAGATTGTTCTTTATCACCAGCTGGGAAACAATAAATTTGTACTTTCCAAACCTAAACTTAAATTAGAAAGATATTGCCAGTGCGTGTACGTATTTTACATAAATAGAGCGATCTTGGTAATCATAATTCCCCTTTTGTTCTCGACAAAAACCATTTTTATACCCATTTTATATACCCCCTTTTTTGTTTATTTATCTCATGGGCAGTAATAGTAGAAGCAGGGCTGGCAGCACAAAGCCACTCAGAGAATCTACAGTCAAGCAGGCACCCTCAGCTGTTGACAAGCAAAATTTTACGCTAAGTGAGGAGGAAGAGAATTTCAGTGGCACAGGTGTAAGTGTAATGAATGTTTTTAATGTAAATTGACTAAAACCATCTTATAGGCCTATGTTGCCTTAAAAGAGTTATATAACGGGTAAAGAAAAAAAAAAGAAATAAGCTCCATTGATTATTTTTTATTTAATATGATGTGTAAATACATAGATATATCATGTCTGAAGTTCATGATTATATATCACTCGAAAAGGGGATGCATTGTCTCAATATAGGATGTAATTCTGGAGCCTTTTTAATGGATTACGCTCTTGAATATCCAAATACAAAGTTTACAGGTGTTGATCCAGTGCCAATATCCGAAGTAATAACCGCATTGCCAAATGTGACATTTAAACTTGAAAATGTCGTAGACGGACTAAGCCTCCCCGACAGTAGTTTCGATTATATTCAAGTACGCACATATGCCAATACTTTGACCAGGAACGAATGGCCCATTGTACTCAAGGAGGTTTATCGACTGTTAAAACCAGGTGGATGTGTTGGCTTTTTGGAATATGAAAGCAGGGTAAATATTAACGCTTACAATTATACTGTTAAAATAACACATGTGACTTTTATAGGAAACAGGAAACGAAGACTGTGCAAAGGTTTTTATTGCTTGTAAGTTGTAAAATTCACAATAACTTCGAACGCCAAAATTGATTTTTTTTTAGTGAGAAATCTGATGGAGAGTCTTAATCAAGAACCTTGCGCTGGCCGTTTTCTAAAAGATTGGGTGGTTAATACAGGATTAGAACATATTTTAACAGAAGAAACTAATGTTGATTGTGGTATTATTTATTCAAGTCAAATTTGAGTAGCAAATGTATTAATTTATCAGTTTTTTCATAGGACCTGACACGGGAAAGGCAAAAACCGTGAGATGGTTTTGGGGTGAATGTTGCACTTACATAGGACCAATGCTCGCCCCATTTTTAAAAGTCAAAGCAGAAGATTGGCATGATTTTGTTGCTGATCACCTGAAAGATATGGAAAAATATCATGGCCATATAACAATAATCAGAGTACTTGCTCGTAAACCCCTTAAATAATTTTGACAACAGCATAATTTCTAAAATGATAGAAGTATTCCTTGTTTTAACTTTATGTGTGGTGATCTATCAATTTAATAAATCTCATCACAGGTATGCTCTTGTTGTATATCAATTTTTTCAACGAAACTACACTCATAGGACCCCATTTAGAACAACGAGATTAAATTACCAGAATTATTACCCTTTCAAAATTAGCCTGCATAATTATAGTATGATATTAAGATCAATATTGTGTTCTGATATTTTTTTCCAAAACCAAGTTTTTATTTTATTGGACAATTATACTGACATGTCTACAACAGCAGAAGAGACGCTATTACCACATAGAATTTTTACTGAATGGGGCACAATAATTTGGAAATACCCGTAAAATGTATGAGAAACGACAGTCTGTGTAAGAAGTACTATATTAAAGATGGATATAAAAGCATTCAACATATATAGCATGTAAAGTTTAAACAATAACCACAGCAGGAGAGTTTAGATTTGGTTTAGAAGAGCTAGTGTGGGCTGCTTTTAAGGCAATATAATTTTTTTCTATTGTTGTCATCAAAAATTCACCAGCAGTAATAGGTTTGGTATATTTGGTACGACCTTGGATGATAACGGATCTATTTGCTTCATTAACGTATTCTATAAAAGATTGTGAGCCATGATATTTGTTAGATCCTTGGTTTCGGATACGATGTGATCTACTCTGGAAACGATCGTCCGACCAACGAACAATCATGTCACCGATGTTGCATATGATTTCGTTATCATTCAATGTAACCGAAGTCCATTCATTATCATAGTAAATTTCGAGCCCATCCTGTCCCGGCTGTTGAAAAAGTAAAGAAAAAGTATTGATATTGGTATGGGCCTCAGTACGATACGCCTCAATGTTTGGCAGTCCTTTGTGCGATGTTTGATTTATATCTTGTGCGTAGCGTATACAACGAAGTGAGTTTAGACAGTCAGGTTGGCTTATATCGTGGCATCTTTTAAAGAAATCCTGGGGAAAACCTAAGCCAATGGCGAAGCAAACCAAAAGCTGCTGAGACAAACTGTCGCATTGCATCATAAATGTTTCTACTGTATAATCGAGGCCTGGTATATCTTTTTCTGAAGGCCTTAAATCAGATGTGTTGTGAAACGAAAATTGCAAAGATTCTCTGGAGCCAGAAGAATAGCCCTTTAAAATGTAATAATTTTAATACATAGGTTAAGTTATCTTCGTTATTTCTTATTATTTACCTGCGATTGATTCTCCCATCCTGCATTGCGGGGGTAATCCATAAGGTATTTTTCTTTAGTACTTTCAGGTAGATCAAAAAAAGAATGGCTTGTATCGAACATATGGCGAATATATTTCACCGGGATATCATGATTTACAACTAAATGCAATAAAAGTAACTTAATCTAGTTAGTTTGGCAAAACTGCAAGAAAGAATTTACTACCCAAAAGTTACCATAAAAAAAACCATGCTCCGAGGCAGCTTTCATCATATTTTCCGCAATCTCCTCTTTATGATTACTAAAGTCAAAAAGATCTATTCTTGGAAATCGATTCATGATAAGATTAAAAAAAACAAGGTAAAGTAGTATAAAGTGCGTGTAGGAATGAAAGAGAGAGACAGAAAAGGCGAAGGGTATGTGGGGGTACCTGGGGGGACAGAGAGTTTATATAATTGATTAAAACAAACAGTATTAAAAAAGAGTATATTTTACTGATAAGAACAAAATATACACCTATTGTGTACCTCTAATTTTTAACATCTGGTATTACTCACATGTAATTTTTTTTTTTTTTTTTTTTTTTTTTTCGGTCGCTTGTTAATTCACCAAAACCATCTAGTTTGATTATAAAAACATATTCTGTTTTAATAATAGTCGAATGCCATAGTTCAGAATTATTCTACCATATGTAATTATGTAATTAATCATCATGATTGTAGGATCGTCACACGATAGATTTTCTTGTCATGGCTTATTATTAGTATGTGCTTGAGATCTTTTCTCCGATCCTTGACAGCCCAGAATTCTAAATTCAAACATGATTTGAGATTTTCTCATACAACGGGAGGCGGGAGAAACTGTTTTTCGCTGAAATGTTTTTGTCCATTATATTGTTGCAAAAAATTGACTAATTAAATAAAAATAGACTTTGCATTTTTAATTAAATTATAGCATTTCTAGTTATACCCTTAAGACACTGTTTACTTTTCAGTGTTTTTTTCTATCAATATTTAATATAAGAATACCAAATAATTAATACTGAGATATAGAAATAACACGTGTACGCATATATACCTTATTATCCACATTATTACTATACATCAGATTGCATCAGATACGTTAGATACATAGAAGAAAACCATAAATCACATCATTTATTTCTATGCCGAACCCATACCCAAATTTGGGACTATAAAAAAAAAAGACATAAAAAACGAAACTGATTTCAGCTGACATGTATTCGTGAAAAAAACCTTGTGTTGGTAACCCAGATAAGATACTAAAAAAGGCAGATTATAGTCGGTATAATTTCCCCTAAAAGGGTAGAGGGCAAATATCAAAGACAAAAATCCAGTCTGGAAGTTTGAAATTCTAATATACAATCTCCATTATTGCTATATAAATAATTCGATGCTATCAAAACTTCTTTTGTTAAAGAGGATCATGACTCGACCTACAAGGGATAAGCCAATAAGATTGCACAGAGAGTCAATATGAACCGTACTCTAGACGAACTTTATGGTGCCATTCACGAAATAACAAGATAGGGACTGTAAGGAAATCTGAAGCAAAAGCCGTGATAAGAAAGATTATAGATAACATATATTCCCTGTGAAAATCAAGACAAATGAGAGGTGTAAATTCCTAGTCTATCTTTTTTTTTATCCCAATGTCGTAATTTTTTTTGCAATGTCCGATTTATCTACCCTAATAAGGGTTCTTCTTGTATAGCCCGAGATTAAGAAAATAATTGTCCTTTATCAGTTTTTAACAATAAAAACTATAAAGATTATAATGCGGGGCAACCATTGATAAACGAATAAGTAATATGATAAAGACATAAGTAATAAAAAAATATATAAACTAGATAAACATTTTATCTATTTTCTTTTCTTTTCTCCCTATCACTTTTAATTATATAATTCACTTCATAATACAAATTACATAGTCTACTATGTCTTCATATACCACAGAGGAAAAGAAATATAATGTCACTGATATCAACATTGAAAACGTTCAGGAAGTTCAGGATCTCTACACACCTATTGAAGCTCCTAATTCTAGATGGGCTCAAATCAAACATAAAGTAACAACCAGAGACGGCTGGATTGGTGACTATGATTATGCTGCACTTTGGTAAAGAACATACAAAAGCTAATGTTCGCACCATTTACTAAAATCTGCCTTGATTAAATAGCATACCCAATATTCCATTCCTTACCAAAAAAGCTAATAGCTCACCTTTCTATGGACCTAATGATGATATTCCAATTTTAGTTACACTTCTGATGGGTCTTCAACGTAAGAAATTTAGCATAATGTTTGATCTCACGGCAGTTTCTAATTTTTGAATCATTAGATTTTTTGGCTGTAATCGGTGCAATCATTGCTCCTACCATCATGATTTCAGGACAAGGATCGACGTTCTTAAATCTAGACGAGGATACTCGTCGTTACATGGTTTCGGCCTCATTAATTGTCTCCGGTTTGATGAGGTATTATAGTTATATCATTAATATTATGCAATATTTAATAACATGTATTTTCATATAGTCTGGTTCAAATTGTTCGTATCCGGATTCCCAGAACTCGGTATTTTATTGGAGCTGGTCTTCTTCAAATTATGGGTGTTGCCTTCCCTAATGTACCTGCCGCACAAGCTATTATCGGAAATATGTACAAGAGCGGAGCATGTCCTATGGAGACATTAGCCGATGGAACAGTAAATTATTTGGCTTGCCCTGATGCCTTTGGTGCAGTTCTTGGTACACAGGTAAATACACATGGCTATAATTACATCATTGAAATTGTTTAATTAACAAAAGCTTAGATGATTTGCGCTTTATTATCAGTTGGTATCAGTTTCTTGCCTCCCCGTATTATTCGCAAGCTGTTTCCTAAGCTTGTTATGGGTATTGTACTGACTGTCATCGGTACCTCTTTGATCTCATCCGCAATGAAAAATTGGGCTGGTGGTGCAGGCCCATGTATGAGCCGACCTACATCCGGCCCTTTTATGCTTTGTCCTAGCGTCTCTGCTCCTAATGCTCAACCATGGGGCGGACCCGTTAATTTTGCTTTGGGTGCGTCAGTATTTTTTATGATTATTGTTATTGAATTGGTTGGTTCAGTGTTCCTTAAAAATATTTCTGTTGTGATTGGTCTTATGGTTGGTTGCATTATCGCTGCTGCTGTTGGTATGTTCGATAATTCCGGTATTGCTGCTGCTCCTGTTGGTACTTTCCTTTGGGTGAAACACTTTAAATTATCTGTTTATGGCCCTGGTATTATTCCTTTTTTGTTTGTTCAACTCGATATGATCATTGAATGTCTCGGTGATTTGACAGCTGCTAGTGACGTTTCTGGCTTGGAGATTGAAGGTAAAGCCTACGAAGAAAGATGCCAAGGTGGTCTTTTAGCTGATGGTATTTCTGGTATCTTCTCCGCCCTTGGTACAAGTATGGGTGTTGTTACCTTTAGTCAAAATAATGGTGTTATTGCTGTCACTCGCTGTGCTAACCGTCGTGCAGGTGTTGTGTGTGCTGCCCTGTTAATATTATGTGGTATCTTCAGTAAAATTTCAGCTGCTTTTTTGGCCATCCCCAGTCCTTTGATTGGTGGTATGACTGTATTTTTGTTTGCATCGGTCGCCACTTCTGGTATTCGTATCCTCGGTTATCTTGATTGGACTCGTCGTGATCGTGTCATTGTTGCTGGCTCTTTAGCTATCGCTTTAGGTGTATCTTTAGTACCTACCTGGTTTGAGCACGTATTACCTACTTTTGAGAATGAGGCACTTCAAGGCCTTATGGATGCCGTTGAAACAGTTATCAGCACAGGTTATATTATTGCTGGTATTATGTCTATTTTCTTGAACCTGGTTTTACCTTATGATAATGAAGAATCTGCAGAAGAGATTGCCAAAAATAAGAAAACTGCCAGCGGAGCTGCCCGAATTTTAATGGACGGAAAGGATGAAAGCAGCAGCAAAACCGACTCACTTCCCTATAAAGACAATGGATCATCCAGCGTCTAAGAGTTATTTAAAAGACTAACGAGCATACATCATACTACCATCCTATTATTCATTTCCTCTTATCTACTGTATATATATAATAATCTTAAAAATGATACTTTCTAATAAATTTTATTCCAAATTATTAAAATTAACTTTGTGAAGCAAAGCCATTCTGTATAACCTATAATGTGTGATAAGCAGCACTGCTAAATATTAAATTTAGACACATATTTTCTTTCATGGAACTACTATTATTACAATTGTATTTATTGATGCCTATTAACAGCTGCCTGTATGATATTTATAGATTAAAGTATACTAACTATGACATTAGCTACCTGTTCTCTCAAGTGTTGCGAATTCTGGCTCATGACATACTTTAAAAGTCCAGCAGTTATGGGGAGCATTACCATCCCTTCCTTGTATCGACGGAAAAGGACAGCATATTTTTATTTGTTTATTCATTGACGATGAACTTTCTCCTAAACATTACTATTTTACTCTGTACGCTGTAGAAAGCTTGAAAGTCTTGATCTGTTTGTGCTTTAAAATGATAAATAGGTTCATCTTTCAATTATCGAAGTCACAGTTGGATGCTTTTGTTCCAACGCGCCTTAGACTTTTTCTTTTTTATTCTAAAACAGAACAATATACTCAGAATGGCCTCAACCGTTGACCGTGAAAAGGTACTCAATACTCTGAATTCTTTCAAATAAATGTTTAACTTATTCATATTATAGGAATGCCCCTTCTTATTAAGAGTATTCACCCATAACGGTGGTCATAACCAGTAAGTCAAAACACTTTCAGTTTAAACAAGTTTGTTAATACTGCAGCCATTTAGTATCGCCCAATTTACTGTCGATTCAGTTCCATCAGAAGAATTAAGTCTTTATACCTGGTAATTAAAGCGAATTGTCAATGTCCTTTATACTTGATTAACGTTAGGGACATAAAATTTAGGAAAAATGCAACACTTGAAGAACTTGCTCAACTCATTGAACAAGTAATTCCTGAAGCACGGGATCCCGATGCCAGAATCGCTTTTAGACTAGTTTATCTTGATACCGAACGTGCCAGATACCAAAGTCGAGACATTGGACGTGTTGTACCTGCAAAACCAACTGAAGATCAGAAAAAGACTTTAGAAGAATGTCAATTCTACATTGGAGATTATTTAGATGTCGCTGTATTCATTGGACCTCCTGTAAATCAATTGAGAGGAAACCGTCAATTTGGTGGCAGAGACAGCGGAAGGGGATCTCGTGACGGTGGTAGATTTGGAGGCGGACGTTTAGGAGGAAATGATAGAGGTGTAAGAAGAAATTTCGGGGGAGCACCTTACAACAGAGACAATAGAGACAACAGAGACAAAAGAGACAGCAGAGATAGTAATTCCAGATTTGGCAGTGGTGGAGGAAGACCTCAAGGAAGAAGAGGCGACCGTTTTTAAATATACACTAGCATAATAATAATAAACAAAAACTGGCTGGTTTATAAAAGGTAATGGCCATGATGCAAATAGGAAATATGTATATTTAAAGGATAATCGATGAGCCCAGTATGTATCGACAAAAAGCATTGTGATAATTAATGGCAGAAGTCGTTATCGCCGGATGAGTTACATTGTAGCTAATTGAGAGGTTTTAATGGTAAAAAACTTCATACGCATAAGCTATCTGTCAATATTATTGCTGCCATCTCGATATACCATGCATACTGAGACAAGATAATTAGCATGGCTTTATGAGCTATTTTTATCACTATCACAAATGCTTGTCTGCTGAAATTCCCATTTCAGCCAGCTGAAAGTCGGTAGCCATATATTACTTAGCTACTACGCATTGCAGTAACAGGATATATAATATCCAGGATTTCCTTTTTATGTCGATCAGTGACATAATATGAATAAAAAATGAAACAAATGTATATTCTTACTCAGTAAATTCGAAATATTTTATTCTACTTGTCATCACCGCCCTCCATCAATGATTTGGCATGGTAGTGATATTCGTTGTTTTCTTTAATTGCTGCTTTGATTGTACTTTCTAAATGATTTGAGTTTTTTTTTTAATATACAAGTCAATTCCCATTTCAGTCGACATACCCATTTCATATAATTTATCACTTGGTAAGCAGCCCAAATTGCTTAAGAATAGCCGCTCAGATCTAACCATTTCTAGCCATGATTTGTATTCGGAAAGCTTATCCAACCTGATTTGATTAGTTTTGACTCTATTCTTCAACATCATGGCTGTCCGAACAGGCTGCACCCAGCCTCTTACACGTTTAAAGCTATAACCACTAGAATTTTGTGTCGTGATTGCAACCTGATATGGTTTCCGTTTTGTTTCTTTCTTCTCTCGTTTTTGATGAGGTTGATGCTGTGGTCTGATCTTTGATTTCTGAAAAAAAAAAAAAAAAAAAAAAAAAATTAGACTCACTATTAAACAAGAGCATCGGGATCAACATACTCGGTGTTGTTCAATATAGATGTTTATTTTGTTCTGCACCATGCATTGGCTATCCAAACTTCTATTTTCCAAAAGCAGCCGTGTCTAAGCTAACCTTTAGCTAGTATAGGCGAGAATATCCATATAAAACTAACCTGGTCCCCTTCAACCAGCAGCTCAAACACTTTTGGCCTGGAGGTATTGTGCTTGTTCTTTTTAAATCTGTCGCGGATCAAGTCTTGTAATACGGACGCATGTTGATATTTTTCGCTCGATCGCAGCAGCGATCTGTACAGATTTAAAGTCTAGGAAGGGAAGGTGGTTAGCAAGTTTTAGCCGAAGCTTATGAAATGTCTACCTTTAAACGTGTTTCTTCAACGAGGGATTTACGGGTTGATTGGAATGCCACAGCACAAGATCGCAACATTTTATAAAAGCTAAAGAAAAAACAAGCCCTGAATTGGCTACGATGTCAGTCACGGAATGAAACCTGTTTCAAAATAAGGTGTGTCGCTATTGGATGGTCTAATTGAAACTTGATAGAAACCAGTAATTAAATGAGTTCATTGAATTTTTTTATTCTTAAATGAAAAAAGTGGTTTATATTACAAATGTTGGGATGAAATATATCCAAGAACGAAAGAATTAAAATAAATAGAAAATAAAGTAAGGATGTCTAAATAAATAGGGATTTGTTTGTGTATAAGGGTGATAGATATTATGATTAAGGTTAACAAACGTGTCCCTTTCTATCTTTTTTTTTTTTGGCTTGCTTTTTGTTTTCTTATTATATTGATTCTCCACTCCCCCTGTATATATTTGGAAAAGGATGATAAAAGGGATTTTTTACTCGGACTTCTTGGTATTGACAGCCTTACGCTTACCATAAGTCTTGCGAGCAAAGTCAACAAAGAGATATGTAAGAGGTAAGAGATAGGCAACGTTGACAGCGACAGCGAATTGTTGACCGGGAGATTTAAGACAGTTGGGAACAATTGTGTAACTGATGGCAGTGGAGACACCAACCAAGAATTGGGAGATTTGCAAAGTAGTCAAATAACGCTTTCCGGGAGGGTGAAGACCAATTGAGGTTAAAGCATAATACATGTACATGATGGAGTGAATGAATGAGTTGAATACAACGAAGATCCAAATAGGTTGTGCTTGATAACGCATGCCAGACCACATAGTGATCATGGCTCCAGAATGATGATAGGTTTGTAAAAGAGATGAACGACGACCCTTAATGATAATAATAGCGGTATCAATAACTTCGTAAAACTTGGAGAGATAGAAAAGATAACCCCAGTAACCAAGTCCATCGTTCCATAAGAAACTATCCATATCACAATACTATGTAAACGTTATTAATAACATGATCCAATACTCTTTCACTCTCTTATATACTTACAGCATCGTGAATTGATGAACCACGGTTGAAGGTCTTGTGCATGGATTGAGCCATGTTGATGAAAGTGATGGCGGAATAAAGGGAGAGGAACAAGTTGTGCAAAAAGACAAATGCAGTCATGAACTTGCTAGACTTTGAGGCATTGTTGATACCACGGTTCTTGGCTTCAACACGGGAGAGCTTGGCAGACTCAGCAGAAGGATTGAAGATATGAACGAGGACAGCGTATGATGCAGCAATGGCTACAGGTGTCTTCCAATCCATGAAGAATTCATAAAATTGGGGATAGGGAATTCCAGGAATGGCAGTAAGCTTATCCACGTCCATAATAATTTTTAGAAAAAAGTGAAAAAAGGGTGAAGAAAAAAGGATTTAATCTCTGCCGATGATTAGCTTTTATACAAACAGTACCTTTAAATGGCAGTGGAGATCAAGACAGGCATCAAAAATTTAATTGGCAAAAAAATAAATAAAAAAAAACTCAGTTCCCCAGGATTTGGGTGCTGCAAAAAGAAGATATTTTTTTTTCCAATCTTTGCAGGTGTGGGGCAAAAATTATTGGGTTTTAGGACTAATGTATAAGGATCTGGCTTCTGTCATTCGTACACCCTCTAGATTTTCTATCCACGCATTCGCAAATGCCTTGCGGCCTTCAACTTTGTCTAAAATACCACGAATTACAATCCATTGATTTGGTCCAACTGTTTCAAAGTAATTTATATCCAGATTCGCAGTAAAACCAGTGAAATTAGGTAAATTAGGGAGAGACTATACGAATTAGTCAATATTTAAAAGCAAGACTTCTTTCGCCCAAGTTGTACAATACCACATAAGCTAGCTGTTCATCAAGTAAGGTGGCCAATAATCCATTGTGAATCCCATTGTTTCCGCACCTATTGATCCTTATTAATATTATACCTGACTTTTTAGGTAACATCCGTTTCCAAATAAGGATATTAACCCAATCGCATACAACCCCAACATGCCCATAACCCAAAAAAACATCATAAATGCACGGTTTAAAAGGGAACTTCGAGTTTTTCATCATATGCTTTCTATCCCCAATAACTGCCAAACGGTAACACACTTACAAATGATCACCAAGGTAAACAATAACGATACACTCGCTTGGATTATCCTTTAAGAATTTGAGTGGTCGACGCAAAATTTTGTGTGTCCCACGAAGTGTTGTTGCCGTAAGTGAATGTCTGATTGCTGAAGGTGTCATGTAGCTGTAGGGAATGGCTTCATGCCAGACTTCTGAGCTTCTAAGTTCCTTAACAATTGCCAACTGTTCTTCTTGTTTCTTTATTTCTTGCTCTTCAATACTCAATACAGCATGCTCTTCTGTAATCTTGACCTTTTTAATAACCCCAGAATGGCTACTCATCTGAGCTATTTGTGTCGACATGTTGTGAAAGAAAAAAGTTAAGCGAAAGAACTATTTGTATCGTGCGAATTTCTTTTATTAAAGTTTTTAAAGTTTTAACATCCTGTGAATTCTAATCTGCAGAGCCCGGCTTTTCCACCAGACGCAACCCACCCACTGGCATTATTATTGTTGTTCCACGCAACCTATGTTGTAGTCTTAATATTTGGTATCATCATTGTGCATAAATATTACCTTATGGATCGAAACGATGGGGTCTGTGAGTATATTATGATACAATTGCTCAGGTAATTTTGTCTGATATGTGTGTGTTAGTGCCAACGGAAAGTAATAAAAGGAGAAGAACAATATCACGTAGTCATACCTTGGGTAGCAATCCATCGACATATCGAAATGTTTGAGTGTCGTTATCAAATATTAGTTTATATAATGTATATTCTAGAATATTCAACTATGATTTTGTGTAAACGATCGTGTCTATGTGGATAAATTTGTTACCTTGTGTTTCGGATTGAATTTAATTTTCTCACTCGAGTAAGGTTTGACCATAAGAGTGCCATCTGATGCTGCTGTAGCAGCAATACCATGAAATGGACTTGTTGCAATAGACCAAATCAGACAATTGTGCGCAGTTAATGTGACCGATTTCTTTTGTTGAAAAGTTAAGTTTATTCTAGATATGCCGTCCGTATCACCAAAACAGAACCTTGATCCGTGCCCTGTACCTGCTATACAGATATACGTACCTATTTAATTCATTAGATTAAGGCCAAATTTATTGTCCTAGACCATAATTACATCGCACTCTAAAGATTTTTGATACTATGAATGGATCGTTCATATCATGTAGGTTAATATTGCCGTCTGAATCTGAAGAAATGAGGATATCTCGGTTAAGCAAAGATATCCACGAAAGACATTTTATTGCCAGTAAACTAGCATTGCAGATATTAACACTGACAATAGGTACTTGGGATTTGAGAGACTTCAGTATGTCCCATACAATTATACCCCCTAGTTTCGTACCACATGCCAACCTGTCGTATCCTCCCCAAGCTATGCACATGTTGTAAGCCCTTGGTAATTTCAGTAAAAGCCTCGGGGATTTTGCTAGGACTACGATTATAATTAGTGGAACAGTAAGAGCAACCTTTTGTAGAGCTTACTGTATACGGTCTCTTCTAATGGTATATTGTTTTGTTCGCGTACTAGATTGGGATGCGGCACAACAAACACTCGAACTTGACCATCTCCGAATAGAACCGTCATAATTCCAAGTTTATCCGCTTCGTCATAGACACTTGAAGGGCACCATTTAAAATCTACAACTACTCCGAAATCGTGTAAAATGCACATATCTAACTGCGGTTTTAAAGAAGAATTTGTGTCGGATGTACATTGCCATATTTGAATAGCGTTACGACAATGCGGGCTCTCTGCGAAGGTGTGATGCTCAGTTACTGAGTTGTAACCACCTACAGCTAAATATTGTGTATGATCATGATCTAAGCAAGCCTTTTTAGGAACAAACTCAAGAGCCCATACTGATCCACCTGTGTTTAATACATGACCACGTTTATTGGTGATACTTTGGCTTAAATCAACCGAGTTGAAGTTTTTTACTGCCTCTGTCTTAAAATTCGTAATTCCGGTTGTGATATTGACACAGTTCTCTGAGGGCATATACGTGTTTATCTCTGCGCTAATAGATAAGAAACAGTTAAAACCATATCCTTCTCAATTAAACACACATGCTCACACACCTGTCCCTTAAAATATTCCATTCATTTTTTATTAAAGGTATTTGTGTGAATTCGTTACTATTCGAAAGCTCATTATATTTTTGCGCATATTCTTTAATGGTAGTCATTGTCAAGAAAATAGAAAAGCTGTAGTTTAAAAGAAAATAAGCCAGGACGACAATAGAAAATTTGTGGCTTATCTTGTTTGTGACCTGTTAAACCAGTTTTTATATAAAAAGCCTTGTAACATTCTGAGAAAAACTTTTTTCTTGTATTTTTTTTAACACTTAGTAAAGTAAAAGGTAATTATCAAAGACAGTTTTTTTTTCTATTTTTTTCTATTGTTCTTTTGAACAAATCCCACAAGTCATGTCAGGTGAACCGACGAGCCTTGCGCTCAAATAACAATGATGGTTCTCTGTTACACTCGTGGAAGATCAATTATATCGTCTTAAGTGTGATCCACCTGTTCTAGGTGTGGTCCGAGTTAGACGATTCCGTCTCGATAGAGTTGAAGCCAACCTGCTTTATCTTTTTATTGCACTTATTTGGTTGTCTTCTTAGTTACGAGACAAACACTCTTCTATCTCCCCATTTTTTATAAAAACCATTTTATGAATAACTTATTAATATATCTCTTCAGTTTCTTTTAGGATCTTGAACGCGCTTTGTGTTAGTTTTTAAAAAATTTATTAATTGAATAAAAAATTTCAAAAAAAAAAAAAATTATAAATGTTTCTTAAGTTTAATATATTTGACCTCTAAAACTTTGTGCAGTAACCATTGGCTCCAAATCGAGCGATTGCTTTTTGATACTTGAGGCGGATTCCATGGTTGCCGTATGCATGTAACATGTGGTGCAAACACACTGGAAGCTCTCTAGTATTCTAACCTTTTTCAAGCAAACATTTCTGATACAAATTAAGCATGCACCGAGTGTTGTAATCGATAGTAAAGTCATTGTCATTGCTGTAAAGATCAGTTCATATCTTGTCAGCTATTTAAATTAAGAAACTAGAGTTAGTCGTAAGTTTAAATTGTCGCTTTAAGGGCACTTAAAGGTACTTACCCAAAATGGATCTGCTGTTGTTTCTCTTGGAATTATAAATGTATAAAGTCGGTAAACAAAATATCCAATTGAAAATGTGATGATGGTACTGAGCGCAGTTAAAGCCTTCATGTTTTCGTTTCTGATAGAATGTATCCCAAGCAAGAATCCAACTAAACTAATACCATAGACTATAATACATTCAAACGCAAGTATATCAGTATATCCAATTACTGCTGCCGGTACTAGCTGTATGGCATACGCAAATATAAAGAAGAAATCAATTTTGAGTAAGCCTGTAACAACAGACCAAGCAATAAGTGCGTTACGTAGACGCAAGTCAGTAAACGTATGTGACAAGTAATTATTCCAGTGAAACAACTTGTACAATTTGAAGGAACAGGCAAGCATAATAATGAAACAGATACCTATGACACTAGCAACTGCGTATTCAAAGGGTCTAATATTTGATACACCAGCATCAATGTCGTCTTGAAAATCATACGCTGACGATGCTATATCCGTTGAGTTTACTTGGGTTGCGTTTCGGTAATCCAGATTGCAACCTGCTTGCTCATATGTCATGTGCTGGACTGTTTGGATAGCTGAAAAGCACACCATGAGAAAACCTGTGAAAATCACAATCTTTAATACCAGATATAATGTTGGATTATAATGAACTTACTAAATATTATGAGCGCAAATAACTGAATTATATTTCGTTGCCGTAACGCATCCAAGTACAAAAATAGCTGGTAGATGGGGGCCATGATAAATATGCCATGGTAAATCAAATCGGCCTGTCCAAACCCCAGTGTATCCAATGTAAATTTGCATTGTGCAAACACCATACTGTGAAAGTATATAATAAACCCTTCGATAATGGATACCAAAACGGCCTCCAAAGATAGAATAAAAAGTAGAACCATACTGGTTGGGCATTGCATTAGTGTATCGGCTTCTTCAGGCTTCTTCATTGTAGCGCTGTTACTCTTGTTCTTCCAAAAATTTGAAAGACTAAACTCTTGGTATTTTGCAGATTTCATGGTATTTGTCTTTCGTAAGAAATACAATTTTTTACTTCATATATACAAAAATAATAAGATATAAAGGGGTTACATAATGGCATTGATTCTTTATAAAAAGGAGGTGTTACATCATTGTATAGCGTGAAAAAACAGGATATTTTAATAATGGTGACATTAAAAAGACACTAGAGGGGATAATTATATTCTACAGTATTTACTCTACGACAACAGACCAAGGATGTTCAACCTCACCATATTGAATGGCGTTGATAGCGTCATTGAAACGTCTGGTATAGGGGCCGGCTTGAGAGTTAGGATCTTTAGGATCAAGGGGAACCTTAATATCTTCACCCAAATAACCAATTTCCTTGATAGGGCTGACAACACAAGCAGTACCACAGCCAAACATCTCGACAACACGACCTTCCTTAATGAGGTCACGAAGTTGAGGCATAGTCATGGGACGTTCCTTGACCTCAAACTCTTTCCATTCCTTAGCCAAACTAATGATGGAATCACGGGTGACACCTGGAAGGATAGATCCATCCAAAGGAGGTGTAACAAGTTCTAACTCACCATTGTCATTCTTCATCAAGATAAACAAGTTCATGGTACCAACTTCAGTTAAAGAGTGCTCTTCACCAAACAACCACAAGTTCTGTTGATAACCTTTTTCAGCAGCCAAACGTTGAGGTAACAAACCTAATAATTCGTTTTTAAAGAATTAGTGGGGTAAATCTTGTGCGGTGTTTTAATAATGTATTACCAGGAGCATAATTTCCACCAATCTTGGCTTCACCAGTTCCGCGAGGCCATGCACGAACATACTCTGTAGTGGCTAACAAACGAACAGCATTGAATCCAGTCTTGTAATAAGGACCAACGGGACAACCAATGACGAACAAGAGAGCCTTAGTAGGGGCATTAACACCCAAAATTTCTTGTGTACCGATCATGGTAGGACGCAAATAAAGTGAGTATCCCTTTCCTTCAGGAATCCATCTCTCATCTGTCTTCAAATATTCTCCGATAATCTTGATTAACTCATCGCCATCAAAATTCTAAACGAGATAAAGTTAAATGTCACGTCATGTCACATTAAATAACAATCCATATGCTTTCTACTTACGGGAAGTGCGATACGCGAAGTAGATCTGTTCATACGAGCCATGTTCATGTCAGGTCTGAAAAGACGGATCTTACCGTGCTCATCCTTGTATGCCTTCATACCTTCAAAACACTAACAACACCAGTTAAAATTTTGTCGCTTAGCTTTTGTGAATTTCATTGTCTTACCTCTGAGGCATAGTGGAAAACGACAGCACTAGGGGCCAAACTCAAATTTTCGTAGGGACGGATTTCTGGAGCAGCCCAACCATTCTTTTCATCCCAGTTGGCAGTAATCCTATCATATCTTGTCAGATATCACAAAGAGAAAAAAACAATCTTAACTTACATATGATCAGTGAAAGTGTGGCCAAAGATAAGCTCGTTGTTAGCAACTAAAGGTTTAAGTGCATCAGCCTTTTTTACTTTGAGTTTGCTTGCCTTAAAGAAGATATTAGTATCATGATTAGCTTATTTCATACACAATATTTTACACTTAATTGAGAACTGAGTCTCTTGGATTGTGCAAAAGCAGTACGCTTGAAAGAGGGTAAGATTCTTGCTGAGAACATGTTTATAGATAAAAGGAAGAAACGAGGGAAAAAGTAACTTACTTCAAGATTGAAGGTCCATTTAAATAAAACATCAAGATTAATAGTCACGACGATTCACTCGGAGCTGTTAAATTAAGCTCTTATATTTGTGAGTGTGTCATTACGAGTAAACTTCCCACGGCCTTTTAAGGTTTTAAGCTTGACCGGGTCATACATTCGTTTGTCTTATTTTCATACATCAAGCCATTGAAAAAAAAGAAAAAGAAAAAAGTCATGTTACTTACATGAAAGTAAGACTCACAATAAGAATTCTGATAATGAATGATTCATATGCAGTTCAACCAGTAAGATCGCTTAAATTTTAATGTATACAGGTCTGGTCAGGCCCAATAGCCACAGACCGCATAAATTTTGTCTACCGGAGATCCTTTCTTCCTTTAAGTTGATTGCAATGCTTTTAAAATCAGGAATAAGTGAATTTCTAAAAATTACTATTTCGATTCAATGTAAATATTTGCATCTTCGAAATTTAATTCGATAAGCAGATCCGTTCTTGTTTACAATTTTCGCCTGAATAGGTCATTGTTGCTTTTCTCAACATTACAACCCCATTAAAGTATAATGCAAACACAAGAGCAGAATTCTCTTAAATCATTTCATTTTGATATGTTACACTCTTCCGTGTTCCTTGATTTTGTCGCGTTAAAAGGAATTTCTATTGTTGCCATGCTTGTTACACCATCAGTACAGTAAACGTCACATACTAAGCGTATCTCCGCCAATAAGGAGATAAGTATACCTAGCACAGCAAAGTTGTTTGTCTAGAAAGGATGGTTTCACGTCGATTTTGGCATTCTTAGAAGATACATTTGCTATATGAACTTTGAAGGTGTTATTTACCAAAACGTTTTAAAAATCTCAACAAAATGCTGAAATACTTTATGAAGACCTTTCTACTAAAGCTCTCCCTAGTTCCGGTTTTTAAATTTTTGTTTCTTAAAGTGCACGTGGAAATAAATGTTTATGTAGTCTATCAAATACGAATCGAAATCCCTAAAAAAAAAAATTAGAATCAGGCTACTGCCATCGTTTGGGCCATTAAAAAATAAGTTATAGACGTATTTACCTGTGATTCAACATATACCAACACCTCGGCTTTTGTCCAAAGAATCTATGGCTTATACGCTGGAATCTATCCAAAGGTTAAGAGAGTGCATATCCGTCTAAACAGCATAATATAAAGCCTCGGTGACAAGTGTAGCCCAAATCCATTGAAGAAATCCATTCCCAATTCATGTCGTTATACACCTTTCTTTCTTTTTTTTATCAGGAAATGATGTTCCCCACAGTTACTTCAATCTATAAAAACATCTTGGTAGAAACCAGAATTTGACATCACAGTTTAGACAAAAATCAATTATTCTAAAGATCAGTATTTCATATATAAAGAAGGTCTGCTATGGTCCTAGTTATTTCGAGAAGTTTTCAAAGTTGGACATATGTATTTATATGGGTATATAGCTGTATATTGTGCTAGTAGCTTTGTAGCAATATGTAGAAATAATAGAGCAAACTCAGTAAAGTGCCTTGAAAGGCATTTATGCTTATATTTTTGTGCGTGCATTATTCTACTCGAGACAACACGCCCCGCCTTTGTTTTGGTACATATGTTACAGTGTAGTTTTTATTTATTTCATGAAACCCCGAACCTGCTTATTTACATGTCATGTCCGGGTGTCACATCCCAAATATCAAGTTTTGAAATGGACAGCCGATATTACATTTTTAAGGCGGATTAAGCACATTTGCTTTAAAAATAAGCTGTCAAATCTAAGTTTCACTTCATAAGTAGCGGCACTTTCGAAGTATTACAAGCGGCATAATCAAAAATAAAAAAAAGACTTGCTTGCACTTGGTACACTTAATATGTATGATGTTTGAACCTCCGTTTTTTTGTGTTCATTTATGATGTTGAAAGGTTAGGTTACTATTGTCGCTACGTAGTATGTTACACCCATAATAAAAACAGAGCCGGGTTGGGTGACAGTATCCAGATTATAAAAGGTAATATTTTTGTAGGTGACCTATTTGGGTTGATACACAACGAAAAATAATTAAGTTATTCTATAAATATTGGAATTACTAGCGATTATATATACCTTGAAAACGTATCATTGTGCATCATTAATTGACATTCTCACGACGTCAACTTTAAGGTTCGGAAGTTGATTGACTATTACGTGCTAGTAGCCAACTAAAATACGAAAAAGTCATGTTAAGCCCACGTAAAAGGGTTTTTGTGATCCCCGATAATCATGGAGAACCAAGCCAATGGAGCGCCTTTGTAATCAGTACATCAATTAAAAAATTTACATCAATGTTTCCTTTTTTATTACGTAGTTACAATGCATTTATTTATTTTAAATATATATGTATATATGATGAAGGGGAAGAGGGAATTGTTTGGGAATATTTGAATGTTAATTTAGTAATATCCTTCGTCATTGCCATCGTGATACTGGTTATGATGATCTTCTTTAGTTATTGGTTTACGTTTTAACTGTTGTTGTTGGTTATCAATTATCGCCGCTCCGTTTATATATGTTGGAGTTGGAGAAGGAGCATTCTCAATATCGATGATGTTACCATCAGGGCCTAACCGGAAGCCAATGGTGAATTGTGAGTCCCGTCTTGAGGTGTCACTAAAGGGCACATGTAACTGATCATGCATGGGCGAAACTGTTGAAGGGGTGACAATAGATTTTTTAATGTTTCTAAATGAGAAGGCTTCCTTCTTTTTGTTAGATTTTGATCGTGGCTTTTGGTTGTTTAAAACAATGATGCTTCGGTCATTGGGGAAAGTCGCACCAGGAGGGAGATTTGGGTTTCCGTTGATTATGGCAGCTTGTGGTATATTTACATTGGCACCGGTCATCATGGGCATGCCTTCGCGATAATGAGCAAAGTCAGCAGAGGTTTGATACTCTCTTCTATAAAGAGAACATCTATAAATGCATAACGCCCAATAAATCTAAATAATCATAAAAATGAGTAATTTAGTACCTAGGGAAAGTCTATTGATTTCTTTAAAAAAAAAACCTACGTAGAAAGCAAACATTAAGATGTAAAAAATGATACCAAATTTCAATTCATCCTGCCAAAGATTATGGCAATTGTAATAGTCAGAGTTTGAGAAATCAAAGTTGAGAGTATTGTTGGTTTCAATAAGAGTGGCGTTAACTGTTTCTGTGATTGTTTGTGATGAAGAGTCTACACACCAGTTATAAAAGGCAGATTGACTTGTGATGAACAGGATGACATTAACGAATCCATCAACCAGAACGAGAAATACGCAGACGAAGATTGAATGGGAAAGGGTCTGGACATATGCACTAACATTCTATGTATTAAATGAGTAACATGGCTAATATTCCTTAAAAAACGTGTGTACATACAATAGCCAGCACGGCAATGCCGCCCATAGATACTATGGACAAAATAAGATTGCATACGCCATATACCATGATGGGAGCTTGTGCCAAATAAGAATAAAATACTACAGTCAAGAAAATGTCAGAATCAAACAATAAGAGCTCAATTAGAATACTTACAACTCTGATTTTGGAATGATAGTACTGCCAAATACATTGAGAATGCCTAAAATATAAAGAATATGTTGGTACAATGGAAAATGTATTTTATTGTAGAAATATTTTCTTTACCGCCCAAATAAAGCAAATGACAACGCATCCGGCTCTAAGAGACAAACACCCACAGGCTTTTGGCTCGTGTGGCGGAGACATCATTGGGATGTTATACATTTACAAGAAGCAAGTAGAAGGGGAAGAAAGAAATAGTATTTGAATAACGATTATTGAAAAAAAAGAAGAGAAGGCAAGATAAAGAAACAAGAAAATGGCTAAAATAGCCAACAACAATAACAACGAAATTTGCCATCAGGTTATTTTTGTAAGTTTGTTGTTTGCACATGTCCTTTTATAGCATATGTGTGGCACACACACACACACACATCATTTTTTATTTATTTTTATAATTTTCTGCCCAAAGAAGAACTGGTTACTTCATGCTTTTTATATCTTCGGTGGGCTTCACGTAAATGTTCGGGGCGGATAGCTCCACTATGACCCCATTCTTCCATGATTTCTCTAGCTAATGTTTGAGGAGAAATAAAGTTTGTTTTTAATCAAATTTTACCACCTTCAGCTTGAAATTACCTTTTTCCACAATTTCACCTACATAGACTTTGGAAAAACCCGCAACAACAAACGCCATTGTTTGAGAAATCTGCTGATTGAGCACTTGACTTACCAACTAATAAAACAACAACAACACCCTAATTTTTTAGTACAATGCGTTTCTTTTTCTCTTTTCTAATTCTAATTGACAACTTTACTCTTTTCACATTGGTTCTGTTTAATGCTGATCGACGATAGGCTTCGTAACGTTGTAATTGATCTGGTGAAAAATTTTCCAGCAGCGTCATCATGTCCTCTTTAGCTTTTTCCATTTGAGCTTGCATGTGAGCATCCATGTCGACCACTATATCTTCCTTTTCATCGTCTTCAACTTCGCCTTCCGCAGCCTCCTTTTCTTTTTCCTTCCCGTCTGATATTTGTTGCGATGAATTAACAGCATTCTCTTCATCGTCTGCGGCTGTTGTGTTTACACTTCCTTCTCGATCAGTTTCAATCGATCCTTGACGTGAAGGTGGTGCCGTACTCCCACTTTGTCTTCTATATTGTGGTGTTTGTATAGGTTGTGGTGGTGGGGTTGTGAAATTAGTATTACTGTTGCTACGTTTGATAGCAGCAGCTGCTGCTGCCGCTGAAGTCATTGGTCGGCCAAATTGAGGTGGTGCGGGAGGGCTTGTCGCCATACTATTATGAGGTGGCGAAAATGCCGCGTGTAAAGATGGTTTTCTAGAGGGTGGCGGGCTGGAAGCGTTAAAGCTAGACTTTCTCTTGCTTGTATTATTGGGTATCATTTGCAAATGTTTTATAAGAAAGAAAAGAGCAAACTTTTTAAAACTCCCTCACTTTTATATATATATAAATATATATATATATTTTTTTTTTTTTTTTTTTTTTTTTTTTTTTGCAGGCATAAAAATTTAACTAGTTAAGGCTAAAGTTTATTGTAAATCTTTATAAGAACTTTACTGTAGTTTACCAAAAGACAAACAACGCCTATTTATACGTGTCTGATACCAAAATGGATTTAACAGGCAGTGAAATGGACCTGTTATGGCCTCTTGTTGCTCCGATAGTTGATTTTTCTCTAAACACAACATGCCCGTGCTTATTAGAAATATCGCTCTCATCATCTTCATCGTCTTCATCCTCACTCCAGTTTTGCTCTTGAGGTACAAACAATGATGAATCCGTTATGTTACGACTGATGTCGGTGCTCTTTCTGAATGGCCAGAAACCAGTCAGGGACTTCTTGGTTTCTTCGGATGTGATATGAGGTTCTGTATGTGCATCGATTGAGGTGCTGGTAAGTGAATTGAATCTCATAAATGAACTAGTGCTACTCAGTGCAGGTCCGTTATTTGATAAGATAGATGAGTTTGTCATGAGAGACAGGGGTGCATTGGTGGATGTACTGACACTTGGACTGATGCTAAATACGTTACTACTTGGTCGGGTTGGGCTGGTAAAACTGCCTGACGTTGTTATAGGAGGAGATGTAGGTCTTGGTTTTGATGGTTCACGTAAATTACTGAGAGCGTCGATAGTTTTTTCGCTGACCCAAGATCTCATGAGAATATACTGCACAATCAACTGTTGCTCTAATTCAGTTTCAGTTTCTTGCCTCTGATCTTCACCCATAAGAGCAGCTGTTGTGACCCGATTTGTATTTTTGGTGGAAGATGAACCAAAATGTAATGAGGAACGGAATAAATGCTTTTTTGTGGTATTGAAAGAAGCTGGAGGTATATGGGGATATTCTGGTGCTTTTTGGAAGAGCTGGACATTGTTCAAGACATCTTGTATACGTGAATCATCAATATTTCCTTTACAAGCAGCATGAATATAGGTTATATCATGAATAAATACACCAAGAAATGGCACGACAGGTTTAGACCAAAGCCTGTTCTTTTCTAAACCAACATGTTCGCGATATCTTTGGTAGTTGTCTGTTTCCGACATCAAGGTCGAAAGCAGCTCGAGGCTTGCCATTCTCTTCTTGGGTATACATTCCCAAGTCCTTTTTAGTCTTTGTACAGGAGGAGTACCTAAAGCTGAAATAACGGCCTTTAAAGTTTGGTAATTGTTAAGAGATAATAATTTGGTTGCGATTTTGATCCACCTGTGAATAATTTCGGCTCTCTTTGATGCTTCTTGGGGTAATAAAATCGAATGTTCAATGGATCTTGTCATGAAATTAAAAAAATCAGTTGACGCAACTATTTTTCGGTGAGGAGTGCGACCAGAGTGAGACAATAATGCTTGGCGAGGTATAACCCGAAAAATCGAAGATTCGATGATAGTTAACTGATAAGCAGTTAAATGTGGTGGGAATTGTAATATATCCGGGATAGTCATTGCACTCATATATAACGTACGCACTTTTTCCAAAGTCTGTCTTGCACATACTACTTTATGATTTCTTTCTGATCTTAGAAACCCTTCAGCTTCTTTGCAGTTCTCCAAATCCGTTTCAAGTTCATTTAAACGTTGATGTAGTCTACGATGAGTAGCCAATAGCGGTGGTGCAGGAATATTTGGAACATAATCTGTTGTTTGAGATGTGTTTGGTATCGCTAAACTGTCTCCTGTGTTTGTTTGCGCAGGCACAAGATTTGATGGGTCAACAACAGTTTCCAACAAGACATCGATTGAATTTCTTTTAGATGTCGAGTTACTGGAGACTACCCAGGATTTACTTCTTCCTCTCGTTGTTCTCGCTGGTAATGCCGGCGGAACCGTGTTATTTATGGTAGATGGTCTCTTTGGTGATTTAGCTACATTGTTTTTTCTGTTTAATCAAACTATAATAAATTATTCGTAAATTAGGGCTTACTGTTTTCAAATTCTATTACTACATCGTCATCATCGTCATCATCTTCTTCTATCATGACTGTTCCTGTTTCATCTGTTTTATTTATAGTTTCTGGCAATTCATCATTCTCAATAATTGTGTTTTGTTGTACACCAGCAAAACTAACAGAGTTTCCTCTTGATCTTTTACTCACATTGATATCATTTGGTGTAATGACCTTTTTCGGCCTAGGTGGAATTGTCGGCTTTTGGTGAATAAGAGAAGGTTTTGGTGGAACAGGAGGCGGAGATTTGGTTTTCGTAGTAGACTGAATTGCGCCAGGCAATTTTTGGATAGCTATTTTTTCTAATTGATCAAGGCAAGAACGAAGTAACGCCATGGAATCCTCATATTGACTTGGTTTAGATATAATGGCTATAAGTATTGTAAGTAACTGAATCAAATAATTTATTATATATATCTCGCCTTTTAGACTTACTTTGATGTACAAACTTGACCCCGTGAAGTTGTTGAGTCGAAAGTTCAACGACAGAAAGAAAGGCCGCATATGCATCCTAAAACACAACAAAGAATTATTTCTCGTTGTCGATGCAAAGGGTATTATCTACTAACCTTATCTTTTCCTTGTTCGAGAAGCTCAGTAGCATTGGTATAATTTAAAGTCGAGTTCATTGATGATATATACAAAATAAGGTTTTTTTTTTTTCTTTGTCGAAATGAACAGAAAAGAAGTGAAAGGTGGTAATGTTCAAACTCGGTATGGCTTTTGTAGTCAGAAAGTTATTTAAGGACTAAGATAAGTTTCAGTCTTGTTTGTAGTGTTGTGCTACTCTTTTATTTTCGATATAATGGTTTTTAATAAAAAGTAAAATAAGGTCTAGTCGCCATGTAAATTGATTACTTTATAAAAAAAAAAAAAAGATAACGGTCTAAAAAAACATTTAAAAACCGCATTTTACCAGTTGTCAGGTTTTACTCATGAAGAAAAAAAAAAAGAGGTATCCCTCATCTTTGTAAAATGATTTCATCACCACCCTGTTTATCCTAAAGTCACAAAAGTTATGCCTAAAAGTGGCAAAATTACAATCATCATGTAGAATGATATGATTGTGCATAAAGCCTCATCTTATTCAGTCCCAGAACTTCCCTGTTTTTGTTTTCGAAAGGATTACCTAGTTACTCGGTTATTCGCGTGTGAATGATTCTCACAGGACATTTTATGCTGTACTACACACAAAAAAAGAATTGATCGATATAGGCATCCATGGGTCACGAGCAATTCATTTACTTGCCACAATCATTTTATCAATTCAAAAATCGGCTGATGTTAATATATCTATTCTTTTCTTCATTTGAATTGAAAAGAGCTACTGCAACCATAAAAACCTAGTTCCCGATCTTGCTTTTTTGCAAAGCTGCGACTTTTTTCTAATTGGCCTGATTTCTTGATTTATTGTTTTAAGCCATCTTTGTATCACCTTAACTCTTTTTTTTTTTGTAACTAAGACTGAGGCTCATTTCGTTTTCAGTTGACAGATAAGATCCAAGAATAGCATTTAGATAGGAGAACTACATAATTAGAATGCCTGGTAAGCTAAATTTTTACTTGTTGCATAGCTAAAGTGCCACATACATCTTAAATATAGCTTTATAGACGAGCACTCACACGACTTGAGTTGATCCAGATTGGCTGTAAAAAAGATTGACGGAGAGCCGATCTTTGCTTTTTATTGTATGACCAACTTAAAATATACAATTCCATAAGCATATACAGTGTAATATTACTTATTTCTTCTTCTTTTAGATTTCTCTTTATTTAAATTACGGACATCCGTGCATAAGAATAGCTGTTTGCTCATTGGCGTAATTCATCTGACGTAGTATAATCTTTTTATTCCGAAAACAGAACGTTGTCATGTTTCCGTGTTTCCTAACATTTGAAAATCAGTTCCTGAAAAAAAAAAAAAAAAACGGGCGTTTATAAAGTGATTTTAGCTTACAATTGAATCCGTATAAAGCAAGACTAGAGCAAAAAACCCATCAACGTAGATAGTTTTCAAGCCTGCTGTTTTCAGAAGGTTATCTTGAAATCTACACTCTCAAAACAAGCTAATGGCAGGGATTAGTTTAAAGATCTCGTGCAAAAACCAAGTAGTGCCCTTCCTGTAAATTTTTAGATTTATTTATGTAATGATGACCACAATATTAAATTGTATCTATCTCCTATTAGTTCACCTGACATCTCCTTTACAACATTCACGAATTTACTGTGCAAATATTTATTGCGAGCAGTTGGGGGATCAAATTACATATTCCAAGTGTGAGAATATTTTGTTGCCTCTTTCGGGTATTAGTCAAATGCGATCATGTTTATCTGTGAAGTGACTCTACTTTAAATAACTGCTTCCCAGGATATTATATTTGCACGGTTTCCAACTAGCACCGTTTTGTACAAAAGCTCGTGCCGGCCAGTTTTTTATAATACTTTATCATCTTGAACCTGTTTTTTAAGCTTTAAAAGGGGGGATTGTAGCTACCCGCCCAGTTATCAACTACAAACTAAACTTTTTAAGTTTAAGTAATATATGTAAACTGCCATAGTAACTTTTAATAGTATACTTGAAAATGTTTACACCTGCGTATTTGTTTCGACAATACATCTTTTTTAACTTTTCATCTTTAGAAATATCCTTCAAGCAACCTACAACTAAAACAGAGTCGTAATCAGCTCGCCCAATATTACCAAGGTATACAAGTTAGTTAATTACAAAAAGTACATCTCCACCCGGTGTTTCTTAGGTTTACGTTATTGAAATTCTAGCGATTTTCTCCAAAGAATTAAATGCTTTATTTTTGCTCTAAGCAACCTGAACTTGTGTATAATCTCTCTTTATAAACATCAAACTGCTAGGATTCTGTCTCATTCAGGACCAACCAATTCCACACGCAATTTTGATAGCCAGATATAATTCAATTACCAAGCTACTCTTAAAATGTGTTTTATAATAGAATTAGCATATGTACCAACAATGTGAGCAGCTTTACCTTGAATATGGCTCGTGTTTTATGCCTATGAGTGACATTCTGAATTGTATCAATAAAAAAGCATGACTTATCTTCTTAAATTGACGGACAAAGGCAATAAAAATTAAGTGTTGCAGACCCGGAGATATGAATTATAGATGTCAATAGTGAAGTAATTTTATAAGGGTACAAAAAAAAGATTGTGTGTGTGGGGGGATAATATAATACAAGCGAATAATTAAAAGCAGGGTGATAAAAAACGGTTATTCATAAAATTGTTTTTAATCATCTAAATCCATTTGACGGCTATTCCAAGAAGAATCGTGGGCTTCACCTTCATTGTCTTGATCATTGTCAAACCATTCTGCTTCTGAAGCGACTCTCCCATTTGTGTTTCTTCTGTCTTTTCCTCTTTCTGAATCCTCTTCTGCCTCTCTTTGTTCCTGTTCTCCATCCAAGAATCCTTGTATATCTGGTGGTATCTCTTGCATTTGAATACTGGGAGCAGCATCTAAATATCTTAATTGTTCCATCACACGTTCTCTTACTTTTAAAAGATAGGTTCTGTCATTTTGGTTTTCCACACGTCCCTTTAAATCTGGATGTAATTTATAGTCTGGTTTGAAAAATTCACGGTATTCGTTAGGAGGCAAATTTGGACTTAATTCGGTATCTACAAGCACTGATGTCTCGTATGTCCAGCATCGGGCGACATTTCGAACTGTATAACCACCACCACCCACCACTAATAAAGGAATGTTGAAATTCTTAATAATCTGCACACATCTACCGTGAGCACGGATACTCAAATTGAAACAACCAAGTCGATCACATCCTAATGAATCTGCACCACATTGTAAAACAATAGCCGAAGGTTGAAATGTTCCAATCACTGCATCAATTACTTCTTTAAATAACCAAACGTAGGCATCATCGTCAATACCGTCTCGTAATGGCACGTTTACTGAATAGTATTTTCCCAGTGAAGATCCTACTTCGTCAATATGACCGGTGCCTGGAAAAAAATCTCCATTATACTTGTGAAAGGATACAGTCATGACGCGGTCAGTCGAATAAAATGCTTCCTGAACACCATCCCCATGATGAATATCGATATCTACATAAAGTACGCGAGGAAAGTATCTATTGAAACCAAATTTATTTAAATACCCTAACATTATCTGCGTTTTCTTCTCTCTAAAATACCTCAAAAGTTCTAATGTACCAAGTACGATATCATTGACATAACAAAATCCACTGGCCTCACTTTTTTTAGCGTGATGAAGTCCACCAGACCAATTAATACATATATCGGCGCCATTGGCAATAAGCTTACGTGAAGCCTCGATAGTTGCACCTGCATATCGTTGACAAAAATCGTATATACCGTCGAATATGGGACAGTCATCGCCCACGTTGAATTGTTGAAAGAGTTTCTCATATTTATCGACATTGTCCGGTGTGACGCTATGCGGGGAACCTGTTAAGTTTTTTCATTGCACATTGTTTTTTATTTATATGAATAAAACTGACCTTTTTAAAAAGTCCACATAATCAGATGAATGAAAGTTTAATATCTCGTCGTCTGTCGCTCTTCTAGGTTGAAATATCTCCATTTTATTGTGTAATCCATAGTTTAACACCAAGTGGTTTGTTAATGTTAAACGATGAGGTTTCATTGGGTGTCTTTCCTAGAGTAAGGGGGGGAAGGAAAGGTGAATAAATGCGTTTCATGTATATATTTGTACGCTTCTTTTTTTTTTTTTACTCCGTAGTGATAATTGCCTGCTCCTTCGTCATGAAAGTAAGCTACTCTCGTTTTATTATGTGCTGCTAATCGAGCTGTGCCTGCTGTCATGTGCTTCTCTTTCAATACTGAGCGATAATCTTCTGTAAATGTCGACTCTTCAACTTCGTCCTCATTGTAATTTCGACGTGGCATTTCTCTCTTGTTGATATTGTTGTTGAAAGGTAAGGCAAGAAAAAAAAAAAGAATTTTTCCTCCCCCCAAACCTTCTCTTGAGAAATCCGGTGTGGTGTATATAGCGTACTCGAACAAAAGTAACGGATGAGCGATCGGTATGTGTAAGTCAAAGTTTTTTTTTTTTTTTTATTTATGTAAAAGTCTATTCAATCACCAACTACATGATAGTACAGTCAGAATCTTTTCCACTGGAGCCATTATTTTTGTCTCTGGTGGGTCTTCTTTTGACAGTGACTTGATGAACTTGAGCCAACGTCTGTAATCTTTGTGTTGCTTTCTCATCACCATGTTTGGAGGCCCTTTGATACCATAGCTTGGCTTCGTCTAAATTATGAACCACACCCACACCTGTTTCGTTATAATAGCCTACAGCATATTCGGCTTTAGCAAGTCCTCTATCTGCAGCCTTTCTGGCCCATAGATAGGCTTCTTTATCATTCTGGATCAGGACATTGTCAGCGCCCGTAAGATACCAACCAGATAAAGCAATTTCAGCGTTTGAATCATTTTGCTCGGCAGCTCTTGAGTACCAAGCGATGGATCTCCTTGGGTCAATTGGACAGTTTAGCAGACCATTTTCGTACGCTAAACCCAGTTTATATTGTGATGGAGCATAACCTAACTGCGCAGCTTGGGTGTATAGTTCTCTGGCATAGTTTATATCTGGAATGACTGAAGAGATTGGATCTTCTTCTTGTTCATACGCTAAGGCAAGTTCGTGTAACGGTTGTGGATGATCCTGATCTGCATTTTGAGCAGCTCTCAGGAACCATGAGATGGCTTCACGAGGATTTTTAGATTGTCCTATTAAGCCGTTCAATAAAATCAGGCCCAATTTATACATGCCAGAGGGGTCAGTTAAGTTAGCAGCCTTTCTATAATATTGCATAGCATAACGATAATCCCTTTTGGTCCCCATGCCCAGTTCATAACATACAGCAGCTCTATAACAGGATTCAGGATGGTTTTGTTTGGATCCTTGTAAATATAATGAGAAAGCTTTATCAGGATCTGCTTTCAAATCATGCAAACCACCACCGTAACAATTAGCTAAAAAGAATTGGGCATCTGCATAACTAATTTTATGTGCAGTTAATTTCTTTATGATCTTGATTGCTTCAGCTGTAAGATTATCTTTTAATTGCTTCACTCTAATTGGATCCTGTGTATTTTCTCTTAGATGTTTGACTGCATCTAATAAGAACCTTGCAAAAAAAAACTTCACACTCGGATCCTGACTTGCCTTCGCCTCTTGTCGTAATGTATTGATATTCTCGACTGTGATGGGCGGGAATTCAGGGTCGACAGGAGCATTCAGTCGATCATATCTTCTTTTACCAGCCAAGATGGCCATCTGTAACGAACTATCAGGTAAATAATTGCCATCTTCGGCTGTTTCTCCTATTGAATAATATGCTTGTTTGGGCCCTGATACTGCTGATGCTCGTGGATAGTTTTGTTGAAAATATTGTACATCCTCTGGTCCGTTATGGGCAACAGCCGGTGACAACAAACTAGGTGAGCTTTTTAAAGGAACTCTGTGTGGTGGTGGCACAGGTGCACTAGCTGAACTTAAACTACCACTGGATCCATACGGTGAGCTCTTGTTGGAAAAACTTGTAGAACTCTCCATGCCTTTACCATGTCCTGTTGACATTGTTGTCATTTAGAATAAAAAAAAAAAAAAAAAAAGTAAATGAGGAAAGAAAAAGAATTTTTCTAACGGAGTTTGGGTCCCAACAATAAATTTCATAAATAGGATTTTTAGTACATATTCATATACACTCACATGGGCAAAAAGCTGTCAGCATGGAAAAAGTATTTGTGAAAATTTAATGTTTCGAATAAAAAAATGAAGGCGCCTCATATATACATATAAACAAGTAGAGAGTACAGTGAAATCTATGGAAATTGGCTTTTTCACAAAAACAATTGTCATTTTCATAAAAATGATTGACCGAAAGGCAATATAACTGGCCAAAATGCTCAATTCTTTTTGTCTTGGCTGGAAACATTTGCTAGAACTGGTTAAAAAATTAAATGTTTAAGGACTTTAATTGTAGTATCTACTGAGATTATTCAACCTTTTATAAGATCCCGCTTTCATGAAAGGAATAGGTAGGTCTCTCGACACAAATTCTCTGGATTTGCTGGGCAGTAGAACTACAGTTATATTCTTGATACAACTATGTTTAACATGAGAATTATAGTATATATGTCCATGCCCAACTCAAAAGCTTCAATATCTCCATTCCTAAATTCAATTCAACAGACCTTTCTAACACTCTGCGGTCCAAAGTTGTCTGCTATATCAGAAGATACACATCAATATACTAAATTCATACACAAAGGTCCCCTCAGCCGTGTTCTCCGACACGTTTTTTCCTATTAACATTAGCCACTGAGCCATGTATTGATATCCCAAAGTTTGCTTAATACAAAACATTTGCCATCAGACAATTCTGACAAAAATGATACGATGAAAGACTGATTTATTTAGGATTTGTAAAATTAGGTCGTAGAAAATAGTCATACATCAGTCATACAGCCTGCGGCAGCACAAGGTGATTTCAAAGCATAATGTACTGTACCGTAGTGAAGGTCAAGAAAATGAAACCAGAGCGCAGCGTAGGTGCTAATTTTATTACTGCAACGTAGGTTCAGTTTGAAAACACCTTGTTATTATTAAAGTTTGATGAGTCTTCACTTAAATACAATAAAAGAAAAGAAACAGTATTGCTCGTAACATGATGCATAACACTAAGAGCATCCCCAGCGTTTTGATGATTAGTGCACAAAATCATATTACAAGTTAAATTTTTTTATTGTTTAAAATTATTCATGAAGATTTAATAACCGTAAATAGGTCTGGGTGTATAAGGTTCCTCAAGGTATTGCACTTCCTCCTCCGAAAGTTTAATATCCATTGCCCCCAACAAATCGATCAAATGCTCCTTTTTGCTGACGCCTACAATGGGTGAAGTGACATATTTCTTGGTATAAAGCCAAGCCAAAGCAATCTGAGCACTGGTTTTGTTTCGCTTTTCTGCAATTTCAGCTACACGGTCCACCATTTGATCATTACTAGCCTTTTGATTATCGGCAGCGAGAGAAGTAATTTGAAAGCTACTTGTTGCACGTGTTGTCTTTCGGTTCTTTCCTGCTAAAGCTCCCATCGCCAAGGGAGACCATGGAATACCTGCAATACCTGCATCAAGACAATAAGGAATCATCTCACGTTCTTCTTCACGGTAAAGTAAATTATAAACGTTTTGCATCGAGACGAATTTGGTCCAGCCTTTACGTTCAGCAATCGCATTTAGTTTTTGGAATTGCCATGCTGGCATGGAACTGGCACCAATGTAACGTACTTTACCGGATCGAACCAAGTCATTTAATGCTTCCATGATTTCTTCAGCGGGAGTTTCCTAATTGTTTATCTTTTGTAAGCCCATGTTGTTTATATATCACACTATAAAAGAAAAAGAAAAAAAAAACTTACAAGGTCAAGACGATGAATTTGATAAAGATCGATATAATCTAAACCAAGTCTCTTCAAAGAGTCCTCAGCACCATCCAAGATATGTTTACGAGAAAGTCCAAAACCATTGACTAATTCGGGATCTTCCATAATGCCTTCTCTTCCATGACGTCCAACATCCTTGTGTACGGGAGCAAAGACTTTGGTAGCAACAACAATACGACCTCGAGGGGCACCAATTTCTCTGAGGGCCTTACCAAGAATGACTTCACTTTGGCCGTTGGAATAGGTATCAGCTGTATCAAAGAAGTTGATACCAGCGTCATAAGCGTCTCGAATGATCTGGATGGACTCTTCTTCTTCTTTAACCCAGGGGCTCCATTTAGAGCTTCCGAATGACATGCAACCAAGGCAGATTTTAGATACCTGTCAGATACAAGGTGATATTAGTACTTTGTCCTTACAAGAATCGCGAATTTTTTTTTTTTTTTTACCCTTAAACCGGTATTTCCGAATCGAACGTATTGCATCTTGGGTGTTTCTGTAGACATATTGATATGGGTATTGAAGGTATTGATAAAGAAAGCTTTTATTTCAGAAAAAATAGGTTATTATATATGTATTTATTATTTTAGCATCATCTTTTTTAGGACAAGGTATTACGCATACTGAAACCCATATTTGTCTAGCTGGGTCTAAACAAGTGCGCATAAGTGCATGATCGGGGGTTGCGGGTATCAAGATGAATTCAAGCGACTCTTTTTTTTTTTTGAGGGAGGTGATATATTTGTGCAACATGAATATGGCTTCACGAATGACACAATAGTGATTCCAAGTTCAGACCCAGAGGTGATGGAAGCGGGAAGAAGCAATAACGCAATCCCTTTACCCTATTAACTAATTTATACATCAACGTAAATATTTTACGCCTCATTTTATTAAAGATGTAGAAATATAATGACCTTCGCTTTGAAAGTACCGGTTTAATAAAAAGCTTTTCTTTTGTTAATTTAGCTTTTTTTCCCCCTTTCTCTCATGTTATTACTGTGAACACATATTAGCACAAGCTCTACCTCGGCTGTATGGTCTTTATTTAAACGTGGTGGAACCTTTGACAAACAGATATACCAAAGGTTACCCAAGTAACCGGGTATCTTTTTTTTTTATCTGACATGACAGTACAATAAATAAGAAGGTATTCTGTTTAAAAAAGTCATCTGTTTTTTTTTTGAAATAAGCTTTCTCAAGCCCTTACATGTTTTACTCTTAGCTGTGGTATCGACATCCGATTTCCCATGTTTACATTTTTGTTATTTGTATTTTAATCTATGCGAGAAACAACACCACGTATTTAGTTTAAACAAAAAAAAAATTGCTTATTTTTTTTTTGAATTCCGGGGATTTGCCAATCAAACAGCTACAACACAGCGAGGAACCTGTCATTTTTCATAAATTATTTTTTTTAGACTCATTTCTATTGTAACATTACTCTTTCTCCATCATCATTGCCATGTTAAAAAAGACTGTTCTCTTGTCTGCGATTGCCTGTTTACTCACGTCTTGTACTGTGGCTACACAGGACGTACTTACGTTAAACACACGGGAAGAATTCGATGCTGCCATCAACACTCACGAATTACTCTTGATGAAATTTTTTGCTCCCTGGTGTGCCCGATCCAAAGAACTTATTCCTGAATATGCAACGGCCGCCACTTTATTAAAGGAAGATAATATCACACTAGCAGAAATTGATTGTACAGTGAATAATGTGGTTTGTGATCGTTATGGACTTTTGGCCTATCCTACCATGCAAATCTTTCGAAAGGGACGTGCCAGTGATGTTTATCCACATGAACGTACAACTGACGGCATTGTGAAATTCATGAAAAAGTAGGATACAACACGCGCACATTCTCATATTTTACTTACTATCTTTTTTCTTCTTCTTTTTGAAAATAATAGACACTTGACACCTACATTGAGTTTATTGGAAAATACGCAAGATTTAGACACATTGAAAAAGGATGAATCTATTTTAGCGGTGGCATATGTCGATCCTAAGGATACCACCACCTTGGAACAATGGCGTGAATTATCCGATCGACTTCATGCAGATTATGCTTTTGGTTACGTGACAGACCCTTCTTTTGCGAAATCCCAAAAGGTGACTGAATTCCCTACCATTCGCCTTTATAAACACTTTGACGATCTTCAAGACACTTTTACTGGTTCCGTTTCAGAGGCAGAAGATTTCATCAAATTAAATGCGGTGCCTTTATTGGACACCATCCGACCCGAGACATTTATGGATTACGTCGATGCAGGACGACCACTGGTATTCCTGTTTTCAAACTCGGATGAAATGCAACAAGAATTACACAATCGATTATTACCCTTGGTCAAAGCGTACAAGGGGAAATTCTCATTTGCTCATATTGATGCTACTGAATATATCTCACATGCTGAATTCTTATCCTTGAGACCAAATGAGTGGCCTGCTATGGGTATTCATAACTTTAAAACGGGAGCTCGATTCCCTTTTGATCAACAAGGCGACCTTGCTTTACAAGACGTGGATTCGATCCAGGCCTTTTTAGACAAAGTACATGAAAACAAGGTGAAACCCGTCTATAAATCACAAACTCCCTCTAAAGAAGTAACAAAAGAAGATCCAGTTAAAATCGTAGTAGGTGATGATTTTGAAAAGGTGGTACTAGATAAATCCAAGGACGTCTTTATTGAGATTTATGCTCCTTGGTGTGGTCATTGTCGTGCTTTGGAACCCATCTGGAAACAATTGGGAAAAGTCATGCAAGATAATGAAGCGGAAAAACATGATTTGGTAGTGGCAAAAATGGATGGTACCGTGAATGATGTACCTCTCTCTGCTGGATTTCAAGTAACGGGTTATCCTACCATCAAGTTTTTTAAGGCACAAGATAATACCATGATAAGTTACAAGGGAGGACGCACCTTGTACGATCTTGTAGAGTTTTTAAATGAACATTCATCAACACAGACATTGCATATTGATTTAGATAGCTTGTCAAAATATGAGGATACTGAGGAAGTACCCCGTGATGAGCTCTAGATATAAAAAATAAAATTAAAAAAAAATTTAGTCTATTGTATATCAATTGCAACTGCCCCCTCATCTATCGACATTCCATTACGAAAATAAACGTTATCGCGCACAGCTGAACCTGAATAGATTAAACCCGAATTACAACCACGATGGTGTAACGGTGGGGGTAAAAAGTCTTTAGCAAGGCCTATTGTTTTTATTTTTTCTTTTTTGCACTTACCCATTTTTCTTTTATTAAAAAAAACCCCTCTTACATTAAAAAAAGTAATAGAAAAATGTCTAGCTCTACTGCCGAAATCAAAGCCCCTGTTGCTACATTTGTTCAACCTAAACCTTATAAAGTTGACCTCGAACCCGGAAAAGTAAGGATACGATTTAACTATATGTTGGGAGTTTGATAGCTAATCATTTGGATCATAATTGGAATAGGATTACTATTAGTAAATAAACAATCACTATATATATATGTATATGAACACAACTTGGTAGTTAACCCTTCCTTTATTTTTTTTTTATAGCTGTACCTGTGGAGAGTCCAAGAACCAACCTTTCTGTGATGGATCTGTAAGTGCAAATGTATAAATCTGTTGATTTTTATCTATCAATATTAAACCCCTACATACATTAAAAATCACAGCATAGAGCTGCTGGTGAATTTAAGCCTACCAAGATTACAGTGGATGAAGCCAAGAGCTACTTTTTATGTGGTTGTAAATTAACAGGCAATGCTCAAGGCTTCTGTGATGGCACACATCGTAAAGAAGCAGGTATCAAGAAATACAACGAATTCTTATTAAAAGCCAATCATCAACTCAAGATGGAAAAAGAGCAAATCCAAACTGATCTTGCCATTCAATTGGCTCAAGCTCAACGCAAGCAAAAGATGGCCAATGTCGTTGCAGGATTATCAGCCCTTTTACTCGTTGCCGGTGTAGCTACCAAATACCATACACTTTTCTGTAAGAAATAAATGATATAAACCACAATCTATGTGACTTTTAAGAACTGTGAAAGGACTTTCTCTGTTAACTGTTGATGTTTACAATGTCTCTCTACACACTTGGAGATGGTTCACTTCCCGAGGTGACACCAGATGCAATCATTTTTACTATAAAAAGATCTGTTTTTTTCTGTCAAAAAAATTTGTTTACAGGTACAGTCTTACGTAAGGTCTGTATCCCATTTGGCAGAGTGTACCTGTAATATACGATTGAAAGACATCTATGTACACCGTTCCTTTGTTTATATGCTGTCACTAGTCATTGTGACTAACGATCAACGATCCTTAGATACCAGACATCAACGAAAAAGACCAATGATATTTCAATACATATGAAGAAGTCTTACAGACAGATTAAAGGACATTGCTGTAGGCAGAATAAAAAATCTAATTTATTTGACTATTTGACATGATGAGAACCGTAGAGTTGATATGTATAGGCGGACTGTAATTTGGGTAATAGTAAAAATGTGTAATCATTCTCTCCGTTTAAAGCGTGATAATGTTGTACTTCTTTCCATGTAAATGGCGAATCCTTGTATCCCCACACACTAAGTGAAGTCCATTCCGACGTGACACCAGATGCCATCATTTTGCTATATATATATTTTTTTTAATAGGTTTGTCATATATGTACATATTTCCATACGTACCGAAGATTGGTCAAGATGTTTTGAATGATGGATGCAGGAATAAATCCCTTCCATTTGACAAGTGTTCCTCTTTGACTCTCTAATAAAGTACCCGGTGCTTGGTAGACAGATATAAAAGGGTTGGGTCTATCGGAATTCTTGATACGACTTGCTTTGACATGAGCCAACCCTAACCATTCAATAGCGTCCATGGCCTCTGTATCCCAATCCTCTGTAGGTTGTGCGTGTATGTCGTGTTTGATAGAGTCGAATGTAGGTATATGAATATCCGTCAATGTCTCTAATTCGGGTTCCATGTCCAATTTCATTATCCGTTGTGTCATGGAAGGCCATTGTATATCTATTGTTGTTCCTGTCACTTTGTCTGTAGCACAAGCAACCATACTAAAAGTGGTTGTCAAGGTATTTTCTAAACACCACTTTAAACGATTGAATGCCTTACTATCAGGTTTAAAATGAGGGCTTTTGAGATCAATCATGATGATGTGTTTATCGTGCTTGATATCTGCTTTTGTGCGTTTGATGCCTTCCATACCAAAGGTTTCGTAGGTGTTCTTGAGTAGACTGAGGTATAATTTACCGTTGGGGTTGAGAACGACCACGTTATCTGAATTCAAATTGGCGTCTAAACTGTGCATCATGAGCTGACAATTGTCTAAGGGAAGGGTGGATGAGTATACATTTATTAAATACTAGAATGAACCTACCGTTCTTGATGTATTGTTGGAAAAAGGAGGTCTCTAATAAGACGCGAAGTGGTGCTTCTACTTGATAATATGAACCGAGAGAAGTGTTTAAGTGGTCTGATGCCAAGTTAATGGAACAAGTGGGTAAAAACACGGAAAGCTGACAGCATGGGCATTGTTTATAAATCAGTCAAAATGTATTAAACATGAGAGTAAAATGCTTACAGCTTGATTGAATGGGTGAGTGTCAATTATGCTTCTCCAAATAGAAGCATGGGTATTGAGATCGACATAATTTAAATCAACATGGGACTTTATTGGGTCGCTGTTTGTCAAGTAGCTCTTTTCTGACATGTGTATAAAAAAATAAAATAAAAAGTTTTTCCTTTACTTTTTTTTTTTTAGGGTTAGTGTACATTTTAAAGTCAGACTATTTATATTTAGGTGTGTCACCACCTCATTTTTTTTAAAAAAAAAAAAAAAAAAAAAAAAAAAAAGGTATGATTTGCTAGCGATTCCATTCTGTTGATTTTTTAGTGTGGGAACCCTTCCTTTCTTGCTGACTTCTAATTATAGGACAATGAAGTGTTGTGAAATGAGACACATGCTTTTGGGGGGTGAGAGTTTAGCGTAAAGAGGTGACGGGCTTTTTTTTTTAATTGTCATTTTCCATTGGACACAACGCACGGTCCAATCAAAGTCTGATCCAAGATCCAGTTTTAGTTCTTTTGATTGTTTTAAAAGGGTAAAAAAAGAAAGGAAACAACAACAACAACAAAAAAAAAGGGTTAATAGAAGGAGAATCTATAACTTTTTTTTTTAAGTGATTACAACATCCTTTAAATAGTAATTACAATGTATTGTTTACTTTTTTTTTTTTTTTTTTTTTTTTTAAACAAGCGAAAAACCTTAGCAAATAAAAATAAAAAAATCCAAACGGTCTTTTTTTTTCCTTTTTTTCCATACAAAAAAAAAAAAAAAATAAAAAAAAAAAAAAAAAAAATACATAGCCTCCTCTTTTATTTTCTAAAATAACATTATGCATATTGAAATAGCCCAAGCCGTAGAGTTTCTTGGTAGACTTTTACAAAGTAAAGTTGATCAAGAGATTGTGTCTCTCTTTAAAGAAAGACTAGTGGAGTTACTCAAGGTGCGCTTCAAAGACCATTGGGATCCACAACAACCTTACCGTGGTAACGGGTATCGTGCTCTCTCTAACTTTAATGGTCAGTTGGACCCTCTCTTGACGCAAGGTATGTTGGTTTTTTAGTGAGGTGTAAATTAGTTAGTACTCATCTCTTTATTCTTTATTAGCTTCTATTCAAGCATCTGTTCAACCTACGACTATTCATCTTCATTTACCTCGTGATTTTGTCTTGTGGATTGACCCCTTTTCAGTATCGTACAGAGTAGGGGATCACGGCAACATCATGACATTGTTTGAAGATCGCTCTCGTGGTCGAATTAGTCTTAAGCTTGACTCTCAACCAACGACTATTATTGCACCAGCCAGTCCCAACAGTTCACCCTTGATGCAATACATTACGCCAAGAACATCCACTCCCATTCGCATTTCACCTCCTAACAGTCCTGAAGCCACTTTGCTTAAAAATCAACATCATACATCTTCTCCTTTGGCTAAAAATCATCATAGTCCAGAGAAGCAAAAAGGTCTCGTCTTGGCAAATTAACCCTTTCATTCTCTATATTCATTATCCCCTTTTTATCTTTCTTCTTTGTTGTCCATAGCTTCACTCTATCTCACTCTCTCACTCTCTTAACCCCCCATTTATTATATTTTTTTGTGTAAATCATTCCCTTTTTTTCTCCTTTTCAAAAGAAATTTTATTTTTAAAAACTACCTCTTCGTTGTAAATGTTCTCTAGCTGAGGTTCGCATTGGTGATATAGGATGCTAAAATATGTTTTTATTCATTTATCTGTCTTTCATCTATGTATTCCTCTACAACATACCTGAATCGATTCCTTTTCTGCTAATCTCTCTAGTGGAACAAATATAAATAAGAAACAACCAGTTAACCCTAAAAACGCATGTAAAACCATATTCTAACAAAAAAAAAAAAAAAGTTATATATATATGCATACTACCCCCCCCCCCAAAAAATAACCTCATCCCTTCCTTTACCTCTTGCAACACGTATGTAAACAGGTCATTGTAGGCAGTCATATAACCCAACCCAAACGCTAGACCTACCCCGATTATTTTAAGCATTCACTCTGGATGGGCATGTACAATGTATTTTCACAAAAAGAAAAAAAAAAAATATTTTTTTTATTTCACAATTGTTTTATTTGTATTTTTGAAACGCAGTTATCATTTTATCTTCCGCTCTCTCTCTTTCTCTTCAAGACCTTACACATTGAAGAGATCCCGTCAAGAGCACAGAGTAAACGTGCAATGTAATAATGTGATGTTATCAGTTCATTTGTAAATAGAATTCCATGTACAGTCTTCTTTTTGCCTGTACAGTAACCACGGAGACACACCAACTGTTCTTGCTGTCAAGGTGTCTGTCTTCCACACGAAAGCAAAACTATAATGACGGGTGTACTACCAATGACTATGTGGCGGTCATTCATGCTAACTTTCTACCGTTTTCTAAATAAACTTTAAAAAAAAAATGTACCTTATTTTAATAAACCCAATAAACTTAGGAGCTTGATGCTCTCCATCGCTTAAATATAAAAAAAAGGTGAGGCTGTGTGACTAGCGAAAACGTGGTTCACCCCTCTTTTCAATTAAACTGCGGGCGTTCAGGGAATCATTACAACGAAATGCTCCTTACTCCCAACAAACACTTAAACCTTTCTTTGTCATCCTTTTCTTTCCCTAATACTATTGGAGCGTACCAAGATGTAGCATTTACAATAGCTTAGAGCAAAAAGTCAAGTGCTGTCGCCATAGTTACACTATTAAAAAAAAATTCGATATTTTCATGCCCTTCTATTTTAAAAGTCGTGATAAATGTAGATTACAATCAAATACTATCGAAATGGTAAACAATTTTGTGCTTATATTTGTATACAATGTAATTAGACAATCCCTCACTGTATATAAATCACAAAAACAGACCCAGTACCCCCTTTTTTTTCTCAACCTTTCTGGTAACTACTTTTTTTCTTAAAAAATGTACGATACCAAATCTATCGTTTGGATTGCCCATTACAGACTCATGGGCAATTTAAAAGACAATCAATACGCCTTTGAAACTTCTTCAAATGCATCATTTTATCAGGTGATGGAAGTCATAAAGCAAATTACTGGTCAAAAATCACCCAACGTAACGTACTTTCGTGGACATCGGGCGCCAAACGTTATCATTAACGATTATCAGTCAATGGCTTTAGCTATCAAGTATCACGGTCAGGATGCCTACAGAGATGGAATCAATCTATATTGCTCATAGTAGTATCCTGGGTGTTGGAAAGGACCCTTATTTTTGTTTCGTACTTTAAATAATAAAACGTATCTCGGTTATTATTTTATTATTGTATACTAGGAGGCAAGAGTTTATTTTTTTTTGGTATGGGGTGCGATGCTTACAAATCATCAAACAGCGTCTTATTAGTATGTATTTGAAACATGAAAAGAAGGTTTCGTAAAACGCCATATGTGGTGATTTCGTTTGGCAGTTTACATAACTCACAAATAAACAACAAGGAATATCTTGTGCAATTAAAAAAAGTCTCGACACAGATCATTTGTACCAAAGTGTCTACTATACTAGCTAGGTATTACAACAAACTTAATTGGCCTATCACCCGTATTTGTTTGACCTTACATCACTGGCGTATATAAAAGGAGATCGATTCAACCTTACGTATTTTACTGTTAAAAATAGACACTTCAAATGTCAACGAGCAGAGAAATAATTTGGTTTATTCATGTCGAAGAGTCGTTCACTAAGAAAACAAGGCAGTACGTTTTTAAAACAATTCCAGACATATCCTACGATGCACTTTTAAATAGAATTAGAGTAAATACTGCAATGGTCGCGCCTACGTTAACATGTAACCTAGGAAAAGAAGCGCCGAATGTTGTAATAAATGGTAATGAGGCATTGTCTATAGCCCTCAAGCACTATGGTAACGAAGCTTATACGAAAGGAGTTCATATAAGACAAGAAACGTTACTAGATTATAGCCAAAGTAAAATTTTATTGGAAATTGAAACCCGTTTTCTAGGAAAATAAACAGTCAGCTTGACAATACCACATTATTTATTTTTAATCGTGTTCTTAAAATCATAAAATAACGTGATGCAGATTAATCTCTGGCTAGCATACTAGGATAGATGAATACTCACTAGCAATAAACAAAAAATATTGGGGTTCTTTTGCTATAAATAGTGCAGCTCGGCCGATCCAATAAACGGCTTATTTATAAAAGGAAAAAAAATAATGCCATGTATGAAAATCTAGACTTTTTTCCTTAATTATTTTTTCCCAAATGTCAGCTAGCAAAAATATACTTTGGATAGCTCACCACAAACCCTCATATAATACACAAGAAAGGCAGTACGTCTTTTACGCTTATCCAAACACAACATACCGAGAACTTGTAGATATAATTAATAAGCAAACTGGCACTTACTCAAACGAGTTAATGACATATTCTCGTGGACCTTCAGCACCAAACGTTGTAATCAATAGCGATAGTGCATTGACCATGGCTATCAGCTATTATGGTGATAAAGCTCATACAGAGGGAATCCATGTGTATTATGGAGAAACCAAATAAAACTTCATCACATTTTACAATAGATTATATATTTTTCTTTTTTTATATTGTGAAATTAAACTCGTTATCAGTTGTAAAATAGACGTATAACTTTGGGTATGGTATGATGGGTAAATGAAATCAATATTCTTACGTATCAGGAAGTAAAGTTGTTTTGTCTGAATAAATCATCCTTCATAAATTGAAAAATCAAATCATTTGTCTTACAGTTTACATAATATTCTGGTTTTTTTTTTGACACACCATAAGTTATACTAAAAGCGAGCATGATCTCTGATTACATAATTTTAGTATCAAGTAAGTGATGCTTATTTAAAGAGGAGAAGCGGATTAAAAAAAGATCTAAACTTTTCTATCTTTATCTTTTGTTAATATTTAAATGACTATGGCCAAGAATATAATCTGGATTATTCATACCAAGAGCGGAATGTATGGAGAATTGCAATACGTCTTTCAGTCTCCTCCAAATTTATCATACAGTAGTCTTGAACAAACAATTACACGTTATGCAGCTCGCCATTACCCATCTACTGTAACCATTGCTCTCGGAGAAGAAGCACCAAACGTTGTACTCGATGGTCAGGTGGTACTGGATTTCGCTATCAGGTATTATGGCGAGAGGGCATCTAAGGAAGGAATTCATTTGATTGTTCACACACCAAAAGAAAAATAATCGAGAAAAAGGCTTCAGATTGCACACATGTATACAATATAAAATTTTCCAAGAAATAAACGGTTAAATTATTTGAGACTCAATCTAGATATCTTTTTATTATATGGAAAAGGGATCCTTTTTATAAGAAAGGATTGAAATAGATTGTTATCTGGGAAGATCAGATAGGAGCGTGGATTAGAAGTAGACATTAATGACTTGTGTTTCAGTGCTGGGTTACTATTAAGTGTCAAGTAGATTATAGGCTGGATACATTGTGTGTATATATCATAATATACTTTTATTTTATATAAATTTGTTTCCATCTAAAAGTTTATGGACTAAGTGTTATGGGGGGTTTATTTGTTTAAGCAAATAAATGGCGTTTTGTTTTAATAATGCCAACTTGCTTACTTGATAGACAGATTTAAAACACAAATAAAAAGTATCATCATGTCATAGTCTAATAATATCCATGTGATGATTATTGGACGCGGCGTTGTAATAACATAATACGTTTTGATAGCGCTTTCAATGACTATTACTATCAGGTTTAATAAAACACCTTTTTAAATAAAAAACCTATTATGTTTCAGCAAGACAATCTATTATCCCCTTTAAGACTAAACAAAGCTTATGTGCATCAAACTTTCAAATCGGAAAAGTTTTATAGTAATGCAAAGTTGTATATATAAACTCTTGAAGCAGCGCAAAAAAAACAGTTTTTTTCTTTCAATTTTTTTTCAGAAACCACAAATGACATCTGACGAGAAGAGAATGATTTGGATCATCCATTATACTAACAGCCATCAGAATAGGTTGCAATCCGCTTTTGAAATTTTCCGTGATATAACATACAACCATTTTAAATTATATTTAGACCGAATAGACTGCCCAGGATCTAAATGCGTAACTTATTCTCGCGGCGCAACAGCTCCTCATGTTGTGATCAACGACCAATCTTCGTTGTCTTTGGCTATACAACATTTTGGTGATGATGCTTATACAAAGGAAACACATTTCATTATGCATTCGTAAATGCTGAACACTAGGATGTTAGTCGAACTAGACACATTTATATCTTATTAAATATTTTTTTTATAATAAACATCCCTCCAAATTTGTCTTTTTAAGAAAGTTTACAAGTTGGACATAGAACTCATTGCAAATGCACTTGAGTAAAATAGAACACTTGAAATCGCGAGAATAAGTTTCTTACTTGCGCTGGTCATATCAAAATTGAGTAGGAGCGCTTATTTCGTCATTGGTTTCCACTGATGTTTACGAAACATATGTGATTTCAAAAAAAACAAAAAAACAAAAAAAACATGTAGATCGCAAAATATTTTGATAACATTAAATTGATACCCATATATATATATATATACCCCGAAGTTGGCATAAACAAAAGGCAGCCATGAAGTTGAAAGCTATCCTGTCTTAAAAGAAGTCACTTGTTTTTGAATTGATGTCTAACAAATAAAAGACGAAGAGAGATCTTCATAAGGTATCCTGTACAACGAAATTTAAATTTAGAAATATCTGTGGGCGTAGTGTTTATATAAAGGAGAGAACAACATTACATTCAAAAAGCTAGACCTTTTCTTTCTTTATTTTCGTAAACACGAGATGACTGTTGACAAAAACATAACTTGGATTGTCCACCACAACTTTAGAGAACTTGGAGATATCCAAAACATTTTCAAAACCCCAACAAACATAAAGTTTAAAGAATTTTTGAAAATTATTCATACATTTGTTAGTACTGAACGTGGATATTTAAGCTATGCTCATGGGGAGAAGGCACCAAATGTGGTCATTTGCGATGATTCAGCTTTGGCTTCAGCTATTGAATACTATAGTGATGATGATTTTGCAGAAGACATTCATATAAAGTATACCAAATATAATAAATAAAATAAAGAATCAAACATTCGGTTTGATGTACCTTTTATCAATACAGTTTTAATCCATTAAATTGAGGGGGTTGGTGATGCGTGTTAATTTTTTTTCAAATGAATTAGCATATAATTCATATACCTACTTCTACGACGAAGCTCAGAGTTGAATTATGTTCATGGATTTGTAGATAGTGCTTACATTAATAAGTTTAAAACGCAAAAAGTATCATTTCATAAATTGTTGATCACACAGTGTAACTTGAGAAATTTAAAAAGATGCTACTAAAAACTAAATTACTGTTGTGTCATAGTTAGACAATGTATAATGTTTCATTTGAAGAGCAAGTACGTGGTAGTAAAAAAACCAGATCCGTGGGTCAAAACGATCAGTGTAACAACAACGGAATTTGTATAGGTGTTCATCATACTGAAATACCTTTTAACACGCAAGATATACGTATATATGCATCGGAATAATTCCGCAGTGTTACAAAGTTTTAGTTATAATCCTGTGTGGGAGCGTATAAATACAAAACTCCCGCTAATTTTCTTTTATGTTTCTATAGTAAACTTACAGATGACATTTTCTGGCAAGACACACCGTACTTTTTCCGCATCCACCCCGCAATCACCGATCTTAATCTGTCATTTCTCGGACGACTTCGGCCAAGAGAGGCAATGGCAATATGCCGCAGAAGCTTCCGATGACATTACATACGATCAAGTCAGAAAAAAATTGGATGAATCGAAAAGAAGCTATAAAACTTTAACATATTCTCGTGGAGAGAAAGCACCTTTAGTCATAATCAATAATGATGAATCATTAAATTTAGCCGTGCGCTATTTTAAAAAATTAACACCTAGCGATGAGATTCACCTATTTGCACATCAATAACTGACAAAAACATCGATGATATTCTAGTTTACTAGCAATTTTTTTTTATCAAATAAATACTTCCCATAGGAGCTCCCCTTTATTTTGTAAAAGATAAATTTAAATGACTGTGCATTAAAATAAAATAACGCAACTAAAACTACAATTTGTGCCAAAATCTGCACTTTTACTTGTTATGTCATACTATGCTTCTTTAAATAAAAGTATCGACGAATGTTATGACGTGAATACACTCAAAAAAACGCGACCACTGTCCAAAACAGAATTACATTTGTTGCATCTAGTTCTTATCATTTAGCTTGTATCTGCCTGCCCGCCCCACCCCCTCTTCGCCAAATAAACAATGTATCGCGTTGAGAAGAGAACAAGGAATTATTGTCAGATGCTAAACCTTAAAGCATACAGATTCAGCCTGACAACACATTGATATATCATAACCTATGGCAGCTAATTGGTTTACCAGAATTATCTACTAACAAAGGTAATAAGTATTACGTTATTTTGTACATGGACAAGTAGATTTATCTTCACATTAATGTCTCCTATAGTTATACAAATTTTACGAGATATGATTATGAACTCGCAATTATAAAAAATTACTGGCATTGAACAAGCTTTTTTTTGCACAATGATGCCATGTACATTTTAAATCCAAGAATCACTGTGGGTGTTGTGCATATAAAAGGGAACAGCGCAACATTTAAAGATAAGATGGCCTTTTCTCTTTTATAAATATCGGAAATGACTGAGGACAAAAAGATACTCTGGATTCTCCATTACAAGCCCGAAAATTATGGAGTAATGCAGTATGCATTTACCACCATTTCAGATGTGAGTTACGGAAATCTTTTTGATACAATTGGTTGTCACGTGGCCAGTGTGCATGGAATTATAAGCTACTCTCGAGGGAAGAAAGCACCACATACTATAATCAAGGGTGGCTTGTCATTGGCTTTAGCGAAAGAATATTTTGGAAATGTTGCTTATACCGAAGGAATTCATTTAAAGTATACGCTGCGTCATGGTTAAATATTCAATAAAGATTCTATCAAATTTTACACACGACTAAATTACATTTTTATATTTATTAAACCCAATTTTTTGTGAGATAGATAGTACCGCTCGGGGAAGAGCGTAAATGTTGCCAATACGTTATTGAAAACCAAGCCACAGAATGATAGCTGATATGAACCAATTTACCATAGATAGCATGTGATAAATGTGAAATTACTCCCAGGAGCACTTACTAGCAAGTCACCAAAGCAAAAAGTACGGTTCACAAATGTCTCTAATTTAAACAGCAGTAAGAAAATCCGGTTTTAGGGCTTTAGGAATGACGACAGCAGTGACCACGGCCCTATTACACTGGTATATAACGTGTAAATATACCGGTCCAGTCTCACAGTTTTACTGATAAATATTTGTAGAAGTTATAAAATGAGAATAAAAATGATAAAGTAAAAAATCCCTCTTTCTTTCTCATATTGATAACAAGTAACTACAAATGGCAGATACCAAAGATGTGATTTTGATTTTCCATTTTTTTTGGAACGGAGAAGACAGAGAAAAACAATTTGCTATCGAAGCTTCTGGAAATATGACATACAAACAACTGTTAGAACAACTTGTAGAATTGGGAACCTTGTCTCTATCAAGAAATATAACATATTCTTATGGAGAAGAAGCAAAGGATGTTATTATCAACAACGATCAGTCACTTTCTCTAGCTTTTAAAATTTTCAGCGAAATTATGAACAAAAAGGTGGCTCATTTAAGGGTTTATGACTCTATGTAGAAATACAAAAAGAATAAATTCTATTGTAAATTTTTTTGTTTTTTATGAATAGATCTCTTTCCAATTATATCCTTTTTATGATGAATAATTAAACTAGCCAGTCTATAATACAATAATGATGGTAAGGTATATGATGTGCTTGCTTGCATATTTAAATGAAGCCACGTTTTTTATTATGGTGATAATGATGATGAGTGATATAGAAAAGAAGTGCATGAATTAAAAAAAAAGATAAAAAGGTGAATTCTCATCAGGATGATTAGAATAAATAAATGTAACAATGAAAAAGAATAAACATAAAGAAAAGACTGCATGCCGAGATGTAGGGGGAAGAAAGGGGGGTGGGGTGGGCGGGGAGATGCTATAATTTTCGTCGGGGAGCCGCTCTTTGATCTGTAAAGCGATTGGATTGCTGCATTTTATGAATGATGGAAAATAATTCATCTTCTTCAAAGTTACGCTTAGGTTTAGCATCTTGATTGGTCATTCTTCTACTGGTTTGACGATCTATTTTAGAGAATATTTGAAATAAATATAAATCACGTTCTTTGATGGGTGATAATTCGAATCTTTGCTCTTCATAATCATCATGCACGGTAAAGAAGCATGATGATTTTGCTACAAGTTCATTGATATCCCTTTTTAATTGTTCTGAATTGGACACCCACTCCTGAATATAGCGTCAACCCATCATGTGCATAATATAAAGAAAAAAGAGATCTATTTTTACCTGATCCACAAGCCTTCTCTTATTCATTCTGTCTACAAGTCCTCCTAAAGAAGCAACGTCTAATTGTCGCTGTAATCGAGAACTGGGATCTACAATTTGATTATCAAATGTTTGTCTTGTCGCTTGTTGTATTTTCTCAATCAGTCCGTGCAATGCTTCTTGTAATGTAAAAGCGTCTGTTTCTTTAGTCATTTCATGGATGTTTAAAGAAGATAGCATGATATCTAAATCGTCCTGTAATTTCTGATCGTCTTCGGATGATTCTGTTAACAATGCTTGTAACGATGTGCTATCTTGGCTCATTCTTTTACGGTCCCAAAAATAAGAAGCGAATTTGATGGTAGCAGTCATTTTACAAAGAAAGAAAAAAAGAAGAGAGAAAAAGAGATATTTTTATAGATATAAAAAAGAGGAGGGAAAAGAAGAAATTAGCATTTTGATTCAAATTTTTGGCAGATTCCATAAAGGGAAGTTACACAAACCAAGCAGTAAAAATGGAATCAGGGACTCTCTCTCCGCTAAATAATTTATTACTATTTTAAGCACTGACCATCGATACCATGATTGAAATAAACTAAAAAAATTCGACTCCGTTTATTATGGTTTTTATTGAATGAAAGCGTTCTTTTTAGAATTCTCGAAAAGAAAGAGGGGAGATGCGATTCAATTATGAGAATCGTATTTCTTTATTATTGGAAGCCCCTTGTTGAAGACACAAAAATAAATAAAATTAATTTTTTTTTTATTGTAACACTGAACTTTCATCTTTTTTGATGCAAAATCAATTTGTCACACTCTGTATTGGAGTACAAGGAGCAACCATCCACTTGGTTGTTCATGTCAAGAATGATGGATTACTAGTAAGAAAGAAGAGTAATTTGTGAGAAGGATCAACATAATAATCATTAAAAAAGGTTGACCCCGCTTTAGAGATATTTTGAGGTGTTTTTGTATAGCGAACAAGGTAAAAAAACGAACTTGTTTATGGATACACACTGACAAAAAGCGTGTTCCGTGTTTTCGGACCAGCGAAATGAAGAGATAGTTGATAGGAAGTTAAGCGATATTTTTTGATTTATGAACAGTACGTATGATTCTCTAGGTAATAGGCGAAAATTGAAGGAAGCTAAACTTAGGAGAATTATTTATTTTCCTACTTGTATGTTATAATTAGGACAAAATGGGTTTCATAACGGAGCTGTAAAAAAAGTTTAAAAAAAATAAAGGTCAATGAAAAAGAGAGCGTAATGAATGAGCAATCTATATTTATTTATCCTTTTTATTGTCATCGTGTACTCAAAACAAGGTTTAGATCTAATTAAGGAAACTGACAAGGGCAATTACCACCCCATTCAATCCTTGTCTTGACCTCTTAAGTCTGCTACCGATATATATTTTTTAAACCCCAGTTTACTGTAAAGAAAATCTTTTTTTCTCATTTCATTTCTTACACTATTTCTTTCTTTTTTTTTTATTACCTCCAAAAAAAAGATGCGACGCAGTAAACAGGGACACGAAAGAAAGAGTAGTCGTAGGCGGTCTTGGTTTAACGGCAATAATATATTTACCATGTTTTCTTCTGCTCCCGCTTCACCCGACCATAAAACGCCTACTTCTTTAGAAGACCCCAGCTCTCTCTTGTCAAGGCAACGATCCGCTTCATTGACACCGATTGAACGCCCCAAATACAAATCAGCTTTCTCCACCATGATTTCCAAAGCCACCAAAAAACATCACAAGCGTACCGAATCCTCTAACCTCACACAAGATTCGCAATCGTCTATTTTTGATTATGACTCGTCCATGCGACGAAGTAGTAGCAAGAGCGATGCCACCACTGTTTCTGACATGGACTACCGAAACGAGCCTTCTTATTTTCAGAAAACACAGCAGAGACAGATATTGAAATCCGATGAGGAGGAAGCCGACCGCATTCAATTGAAGAACGATTTAGTAAAACTAGCCTTTGAAGGGTAAGAAAAACTTTAAAAATTAAGAAAAACATGAGGTAATAACCACATACACGCAGTGAATTTTCATTACCGTTTGATTACAAGGACCTTCAATCAGGAAGAATATTGGATGTAGGCTGTGGACCGGGTTCTTGGTGCATTGACCTTTCCCAAAAATACCCCAGAATTGAGGTGATTGGCGTAGACAGCGATGATATGTTTCCCGCACCTCGTAATTTACCCAACAATTGTCAATTACTTGTCTGCAACGTCTTGAACGGTCTCAAAGAGTTTCCAGACGCTAGTTTTGACGTGATTCATATTCGTTTCATGGTCCTTTCTCTCAATGCACAAGAATATCCTCAAGTCGTCAAAGATTGCTGGCGGCTATTAAAACCAGGCGGTTATATCGAAATGCTTGAAACCGACCTAACAGTGTATTCACCTGGTCCAGTCACACACAGGCTAAACAGTCAGAGTGAGTATTCTATGTTTACATGTTGCACGATGATGAGTATTAATAATATTTTGTACAGTGATTGAAGTGGCAGTGAGTAGGGGATTATCGCCTAAAGAACAAGCGAATGAACTAAGCACGTTGATCCCAGCGGAAGCGATCAATCGTCAAGTGAAATACCGTTCAATACCGATTGGTACATGGGGAGGACGTATTGGAGTTTTATGTCGCGACGACATGATTAATATGCTGACTAAATTTCAGCCAGCGGTGGATGCGTATTTTGACAAGACAAAGCATCAAGACGACGAAAGTACCCAAAAAGCCTTTGAGATGGAAATTGCTACCATCTTGAAGGAAATGGAGCAATATAAGAGTTTCAGTAATTACTACTTTTATACTGCTCAAAAGCCATATAATACACCACCTACATTTACATCAGCACCACCACCAACACCACCAGCTATCTTGCAAAGATCTACTACTACCTTATCTGTTAATCCAAAATCATTCTAATCCCTTTTTCTTCTTATTTACCCTTTTTTAATACATATTACCTTTTTGTTGTTTATCTCATACGTCATTTTTTATTTATTTATGCGAGATTGAATTGAAACCATCATCATTGGCTGATGTCATGAACCATGGTTACACAAACACTGTTGAAATTTATATAGCGGGCTCAAAAAAAAAAAATTCACTCTTCTTTTTCTTCTAAACTATACACACATACCAAAAAAAAAAAAATATGCCAGATACAAAGACACCTTTGCTTGGTAAAAAACCACCGACAAGTCGTCCCAAGAATCAAAGACGAAGATCCTCCTTTGAAGCTTCCACATATAATAGTGCAGGCAGATCTTTGAGTTATTCCAAAAAGAAGCAATTGTTAGATGAAGATGCAAGTATCCCAGGTTTAACTTTATTACAAATCTTGACCTTGACTATTTGTATGGCAGGTGTACAATTCACATGTAAGTTTCTTTGAGAGGGAAGGGGGATATTTTTTTTTCTTGGTTTGGTGTCCCTGACATCATTCTTATTTCATGTTTTGTAGGGACTGTTGAATTATCGTAAGTGATTTTTTTTTTTGATTCTTAAAATGTGAAATATGCAATAACACTCTGGATAGATACGGTACTCCTTATCTGTTATCGCTCGACCTATCCAAGGAGATGACAGCGTTAGTCTGGTTAGCAGGTCCTTTATCTGGATTATTGGTCCAACCCGTAAGTTGCGTCATGATCGTCATTAGCATTTTTTTTAACACCGTCCTTCTTTTTATTATCAGTTGATCGGTGCTTTCAGTGATAAATGTACTTCTCGTTTAGGAAAGAGAAGACCTTTTATTATCGTGTCGGGTATACTGACCTGTCTTTCCATGGTCGGTGTTGCTTATGCTAAAGAAATCGGACATTCCTTTGCTACTTTCTTTCATGACGAACCTGATGTCATTAAAGACGTCGTAAGTTACACATGTGTACACAAAGCGACAGTAAACACGTACTAAAAAAAAAATTATTGTTTTCAAAACAGGCTCATGGAAATGCTATCATTGTGGCTGTGGCTTCATTCTACTTTTTAGATTTCACTTTGAATGCAGTTCAAGCGATTTGTCGTGCCTTGATTTTAGACGTGCCACCACTTTGGCAACAAGATGACGCTAATGCTTGGAGTGCACGTATGAGTAATTCCGCCATGGTGATTGGATATTTCGTCGGATTTGTGGATTTAGTAAAGTATTTACCTTGGTTGGGTGATTCTCAAGTCAAGGTATTCTGTATTGTTTCCATCGTAGTCTTTTTGTTCACTTTAGCTATTACCTGTATCACCACCAAAGAGAAAGTCAATGATAAGAAGGAGGATTTGGATAATAACCAGTAAGTGTGATAAATCATACCGAGGGTTATACCACGCATCGAAACTGATTTTTTTTGTTTAATAATAGACCTTGGTACAGCACGTTCTTTTACATTGTCAGAGCATTCAGATATTTACCCAGACCTATTCAAACATTATGCAACACTCAATTTTTTGCTTGGATGGGTTGGTTCCCCTTCTTATTTTACAGTACACAATGGGTCTCAGATATCTATTTCGCTACCCATTTACCCAGTGCGCCGGAAATGCCGATCGATTGGGCTGAAGGTACACGAGCTGGATCATTTGCTTTATTGTGTTACTCCATTGTTTCCGTCTTGGCCGGTCTCATCATTCCTGCCTTATCCAATGCCTTTAAAAACGTACGCTGGTTATCTCTCTTAAACATTTACACTCTGTCTCATTTCACCGTTGCAATCGCCTTGATTTCTTCTTATTTCGTCAGCACTGTCACGCAAGCCACTGTGATTTTGGCCATCATGGGTATCCCCTGGGCCATTGTTCTTTGGGTTCCCTTCTCATTGGTTGGAGAATATGTGAGTTATGAAGACGAAAAGAGACAGACGTTTTTACATTCAGGACCAGTGGAAGCACCCAGTTATGCCTCTGTGGTAGCAGCAGGACCCAGTACAACAAGTGAAGAAGAAAGACAAGAGATGAATGATGAGTTCGATGCCGGTATGATTTTGGGTGTGCATAATATGTATATTGTTTTCCCTCAATTTGCAGTGGCCATTGTTTCTTCATTTATTTTTGCTGCTTCTGATGCTATTAAGGATGGACCCGACAAGGCATTATCCAGTGTCACACCTGTCTTGATTTTTGGTGGGTTGATGGCTTTAATTGCTGCTGGATTCAGTAGGTTTATTGTTCGAGTCACTTCTTAATATCACATGCTTTAATAAAGTCACAACTTTTTTTTATTTTTTTTATTTATTTATTTATATTTTCCCTTTTTGCTTTTTCTTTCCCCTACATATCAATAAAAAAAATGGCAGATAAAAAACGATTTGTGTTTGCTGAAAGATCAAAATCATTACATATTGCAGCTACCTGTGGACTCAGTGTGATTTCTGAGCAACAAGTCTTGACGGGATATCAAATTTATATTGTAGAACAATGGTAGAATAAACATACATATAAAAAAGGGGAGGTTCAAAAGCATCTCATTTTTTTTTTATAATATAGGGTTTGCGATCGCAACATTGGTTCCAATGTTGTTAGTGTATTTACTGGCGATGAAAACCATACTGTAAAGTAAATTAGAGTTCTACTACACACACACACATTTATACACATGTGCAAACGAGTAACAAGAGTTTTCCTTATAGATTCATGTAGCTGTAATTGCTATTTCTACAGCTGAATTACAACACCCTCGACCCCAAATCCAGTCTTTACTCAACACAAATGCCGACCTAAAGTTAAAACCAGTAAATGAATTTCCGTTTACTCTTATCCATTCCTCATTTCTTATTCGTTCCTTTTTTTCTCTCGTTAGACACCGTTGGGAGAGATTCAACTAACAGATCCAAGCGAATTACCGTTTGATATGGATATGGTCTTGATACCCGACGGAGACTATGATCATTGGATTCGTCAAGCTCATGTGAATATCAACTTAAGACGAACCAACTGCACAGGTCGAAGCTCGCTTAATCTCCGTCCACCAAAGTAAGCTTCCCCCCCCCCCTTTATTTATGTAATAATCATACACAATCATGATCTTTACAATTTCTAATTGTAGTCCTGCGTCGGAAGAAAAGTTTCGGTCGTTGTACAAAATAGCAGATTCAGTCCCCTTTGATGATGCCGTATTAAGATTGGTGACGCTTGTTCAAATCGCTCTTTACTTGTTCAAGCTATTGGATAAGGATTACATTGATGGATTAATCTGTAACCAAACCAATGCAGCTCTATGGACTTTTTATACCAAATACGATCCAATCAAGACCACAGAAGTAAAATTAAAGACGAGAAAGAGAGAGAGGGGATGTAATGGGGATTCACTAAAAAACAAAACAAATGTTAATAGTTTTCTTTAAAAGAACCATGGATGGAACCTCATTTACTCGCTGCCATTATATCTAAACTCATGATGTGTCGAAATAAATTACAAGACTACAACTTCACTGTAAGAATACCCCTTTTTTTTTTATATCATACACAGCAGAACTAACACATGTGTAATATAGACTCTAAAAGACCCTTTTGCCGATTTTGATCATTTTCGAGCAGACATTGGCGATTACCAACGTTACAAGAATATTCGCCCCACTAAATTCATTGATCTCGAAACCCTTTCAAAATTAAACGAACATGCTTACAGTCAACTCAAAGTTCGAAAAGTCATCAAATCCAAATTAGACGATATTTCAGGTATCACAAATTCTCCTTTATTTAGTGAAACTTCAGATCCCGAGGTATTTCGACATCATGCCACCATTGCAAGTTTACGAGCAATTTGGCGTCCTCGATTAAGAGGATCAACTGCATTATCTAATTCAAGCACACTTAGTAGCAATGGAGATCAACATGAATTAATCGGCATGATTAAAGGTGTATCCAGATCCAGTGGGGCCGCTTTTAGTCGTGTAATACCTTGGATCACTACCAACGAGAATAAACGACAACAACATCATCAACATTACCAATCGCCTACCACTTTATCGCCTATCAGTTCATCACTTGATCCCATTGATTCTACCATGACACTTGACGATCC